>NC_133654.1:253333008-253633008 GCF_009905375.1 Apium graveolens | reverse complement strand
GTCAAGAACTCAAAAATAAACGTTTGGAATTAGTCTATCGAGAAGTCATTTTGAAATGTGAAAAACATATCGATAATTCATTTTGTTTTATTCTTGTAGAGAACTAAAAATAAACTTACCGAGATGTAAAATAAATACCCAGTTTGTCTAAAAATGGACTGAATTATTTCCAATTTTTATTTGAATAAATAAAAATAAAATCAGAATAATTTTGTCAAAAGTATTTTACTAAAATAATTTATTGGATTAAATTATTTAAGTTCTGAGTTATTCATAAGTCTAAAATTATACTTGTATAGAACTCTGTAAGTTAACACTTATAGAGTATTCTACAATGACTTATCGATAAGTCATAATAAAGCTTATCGAGAAGTCACTCAAGAAGTTAGTAAATTGACTTATCGAGAACTCACTCGAGAAGTCTTAAAATGACTTGTCGATAAGTCAATTAGACTTATCAAGAACTCAATTCTCAATATACTTTTGATCACTTTGATTCTGCCTTGTGTTAATTTTACATATTAAAGATGAAAATTAACAATTAGACAGTTTTCTTAGAATTTGAAAAATTCCAAGTAGAATTTTGAATTTTAAAAAATAAATATGCAGAGATTTCTGAAATATTTATAATTCATATTTCAGTTAATTTCTAATTAAATCAAATTAATTTTGATTTACTAGAAATTAATCTGTTGCAAAACATTAGCTGAGTTCTTGCCTTAGGTTGAAGAGTTAAGCATTCCAATTTCACCTACAAGTCTAGTGAAAGTTGCTTCATCCAAAGGTTTAGTAAAAATGTCAGCTAATTATTTTTCTGTTGGAACAAAAATGAGCTCAATTGTACCATTTACAACATGTTCTCTAATAAAATGGTACCTTACATCAATGTGCTTTGTTCTAGAATAATTAATTGGATTAGCCACAATAAATATAGCACTAGTATTATCACACATAATTGGAATTTTGTGTAACACTAGGCCATAGTCCATTAGCTGATTTCTAATCCAAAGCACTTGAGCACAGCAACTTCCAGCAGCTATGTATTCAGCTTCAGTTGTGGAAGTTGACACATATTGTTGTTTCTTGCTATACCATGATACAAGTCTTTGTCCAAGAAACTGACAGCTTCCACTAGTACTCTTTCTGCCAACCCTGCATCCAGCAAAATCTGCATATGTGTATCCAACAGCTTCAAAACCAGTTCCCTTAGGATACCATAATCCCAAGTTTGGAGTCCCCTTCAAGTATCTAAAAATCCTCTTCACAGCCATCAAATGTGATTCTTTTGGATTGGCTTGAAATCTTGTACACAGAGATGTTGTAAACATGATGTATGGTTTACTTGTAGTCAAGTAAAGCAATGATCCAATCATTCCTCTATAGCTTGAAATATCTATACTCTTGCCCTTTTTATCTTCATCCAACTTTGTTACTATAGACATAGGTGTAGATGCAGGTGAACAATCAACTATGCCAAACTTTTTCAATAAATCTTTAACATACTTAGTTTGGCTGATGAAGTTTCCATCACTTCTTTGACTGACTTGAAGTCCAAGAAAGTAACTTAATTCCCCCATCATACACATTTCATATTCACTTTGCATAAGCTTAGAGAATCTTTGACAAATCTTTTCATTAGTAGAACCAAAGATGATATCATCCACATAAATCTGAACTAGGTTCATATCACCACCATGCATCTTGTAGAAGAGTGTCTTATCTATTTTTCCTCTAGTGAAACCATGTTTAAGTAAAAAATCTGTCAGTATGTCATACCAAGCTCTGAGTGCCTTATCTGAACTAGGATCATATCACCACCATGAAGCTTGTAGAAGAGTGTCTTATCTATTATTCCTCTAGTGAAACCATGTTTAAGTAAAAAACATGTCAGTGTGTCATACCAAGCTCCGAGTGCCTGCTTTAGTCCATATAAAGCTTTGAGTAGCTTTTACACAAAATCCAGAATTTCTGGATCTTCAAAGCCAGGTGGCTGTTGCACATAAACTTCTTCTTCTAATTCACCATTTAGGAAGGCACTCTAGACATCTATTTGATATACTTTGAAATTTGAATGTGCAGCAAATGCTATAAAAATTCTTATTGCTTCAAGTCTTGCAACTGGAGCAAAAGTTTCATCATAATCAATTCCTTCTTCCTGTGAGTAGCCTTTTACAACCAACCATGCCTTGTTTCTGGTAACTATACCATTTTCATCCATCTTATTCCTGAACAACCATTTTGTTCCAATTACACTTCTGTTCTTAGGGGCAGGAACTAACTCCCAAACTTTGTTTCTTTCAAACTGATTAAGCTCTTCCTGCATGGCAGATATCCAATCAGGATCCATAAGAGCTTCTTCAGTTTTTTAGGCTCTACTTGTGAATAAAAACATGTATGTAGGCACTCTTTAGCAGTTGCACTTCTAGTCCTTACACCAACATTGTGATCACCAATTATTGCATTTTGATTGTGACTCCTATCCCATTTTCTGGTGTGTGTTTGTTGATCGGTGCCTTCATCATTTTCTTCATTATTGGTATGACTAGTAGATCCTTCTTCTCTTTCTCCCCCTGAGTTTGTGCCATCAAATTCATGTGTATGAGATGAGCTTCTATTTTCATGATTTTCTTGTTCAGTAGTCTCTTCATTCATCATCTGTTGTGCATTGCCTTCATCCTCTTCATCAGAATCACTGTCAATGTTGAGATTTTCAAATGCAAGGGCTACAACTTCATTATCATCAAGACATTCTAAGCCAGGACACTTGTCATCATCAAAAGTCACATATGTGCTTTCCATGATTTTCTTTTGATCAATTACATAGACCTTGTAGGCAGTTCTCTCCAATGAATATCCCAGAAAAATTGCTTTAAAAACCTTTGAGTCAAATTTTCCCACATATTCGGAGTTGTCTTTTAAAATGTAACACTTGCTTCCAAACACATGAAGATGCTTTACATTAGGCTTTCTCTTAGACATGATTGAGTAAGGTGATTTGCCGTGATTTTTGTTAATGAGATATCTGTTTTGAGTGTATCATGCAGTATTTACAGCTTCTTCCCAAAAACTAGTCGGCAGATTGGCATCTTGCAGCATTGTCCTTGTAGCTTCTACTAATGTTCTGTTCTTTCTCTCAACTACCCCATTTTGTTGAGGGGTTCTAGCAGCAGAGAACTCTTGAACAATGCCTTTGTTTTTGCAGAATTCACTCAATGTTGCATTTCTGAATTCTATTCCATTATCACTTCTTAATCTCTTCACACGGTTTTGATCTTCAGCCTGTTTCTCTATCTTTTTTATGTGCTCAATTATGATGTGTGGAGTTTCATCTTTAGAATGCATAAATTCTACCCATGTGTATCTTGAGTAGTCATCCACCATCACAAGTGCATATTTGTTCCTTAAAATTGATAAGACATTCACTGGCCCAAACAAGTCCATGTGAATAAGTTACAATGGTGCACTTATGGAATTCACAATTTTTGACTTGTGACTTGATCTTTTCATTTTACCTTTCTGACAGGCTCAGTGTACTCTGAAGGATCTTTAGGAGCATAATGAGCTAGAATGACCATATCTCCATCTGTAGATTCCTCAACTCTTACCATAGGAGTGAAAGGCCCATTCTTGAGAATCTGAATATATAATGGATTGGCCATCCTGATAAACAACAACATTTTCTTCTTCCAAAGAGTGTAGTTAGTCTTATCAAAAGTAGGGATTTTAATGTTACTGATTTTCTGTGTATTCATTCTTCCAAGATCTTGAATCTGTTTACTTTCAGATTCTGCTCTGATACCACTTGTTAGATAATGAATCACACACAGAGGGGGGGTGAATGTGCTTTTGTGTTTTTCTGCTTTTTTTGAAGCGTTTATGGTGATGAACAAAGTAAATTAAAACAGTAAACACAAATCTTTCAAAACTCGCATAATTTTATATTAAAATTAAGAATGTTTTGCTATAAAATTTTTGGGCTCTTTGTTGATAAAGAGCTTAGCTTCTTCCTTGAGAGAATACAAGATTTTTCAGATCTAAATTGTTACAGCTAACAAAGCATCTAGTGTTTACTTTATAGAACAGTAAATACTGGTTATTACACAGCATGCATTAGCATGTACTAAACCCTATTTTTGGATAATCAAATCTTTCTATTTCTAGCTTAGTGTATCTTTGCTAATCTTGCACGCCTGTGACTTTACCTTGCCCATTCATCTTGGCCTTTGATCTTGTACTCTTCAAGCTGCTTTTGTAGACTTGTCAATCCAACTGATTAGATTATTTGTTGATTGATAATCTTGGATATTGAACTGGTCTGCACTTTGTACTTTGAATTTTACCTCGAGATCTCCAGTTTGGTATGTAGAGAACTTGACATCTTGATAAGTATATTGGCTTATCGAAATGTCTAATCACTCAATAGTTGTTTTGACTTATCGAAGTCTCTGAGTTCTCTATAAGAGAATTTGACTTGTCGAGATCTCTCATCTTCATATCTTCACTTTTGCTTATCGATAACTCAGAGTTCTCTAGTGACAACTTGTCTCATCGATAACTCTGAGTTGTCTAGTGACAAATTGGCTTGTCGATAACTCTGAGTTCTCTAGTGACAAATTGGCTTATCGATAACTCAGAGTTCTCTAGTGAAGAAATGACTTGTCGATATCTCCATTCTTCATGTCTTCAAATTGGTTTGTCGATATCTCTGAGTTCTCTAGAAGTTTTTCTTGACTTGTCGATAAGTCATTCTGGAGTTCTCGAATGACTTTTCTATACCACTTAATCCGTGACTTGTAGAGATCTTGACTTAGAATATTTTTCTCAAAATAAATTTATTCAACTCCTAGCTTCTTCATAATTCTTCTGAGGCATGATCTTTTTGATCTTCTTCCAGATTGAATTCTTAGGCTTGACAATGTTTACAGAAAAAGACTCAGTCTACCCTTGAACATTTTTACAAACTTAAGTGATACAATACAAAATGCAAACTTAGATTACAATACAACTTACTTAGGGTTGTCAATTTGACTTAGTCTTGTTATTGTACAGGCATGTCTTGCACAACAATATTTATCAATAAAAAATCTCCAATATTCATGATGATTTAATGTAATTTTTTTGAAGTTTGGTACACAATTACCACTTTGGAAAATTTTGTCAAAAAATATCACTCTAATACGCATTTAGAAAATAAGTATCACTAATACCAACCCAATCCAAACCATACATAACAAGTATATATCGCTTAGAACAGTGTGTAGGGAGGGTAAGATGTATGCAAACCATGCCTCTACTCCAAAGAGAAGGGAGGTTATTTCCGTGAAGATCCCTGGCTTAGTGCACGACAAAAATAGTATGTGATAAAATAAAAACACAAATGATAGATACTAATACAACAAAAAATATATGAAAAGTGCATAAGACAAACCTATAAAATAAGAAAAGTACTTGAGACAACCCTGAGCTTATAGTTATATTCACATTGGAATTACCTACAAAGACGCCTCTCTATAATTTAGATGATTTACATTCCCAATCTGACCGATAAATCTGAGACAACGTCGAAGATCATCGTTAAAATTTTAATCCAACGAGAAAATAATGTTATGTGTTTGTTGGTCCGATTAGTAATATTCATGTGTATGTAACAAAATGAATGGACCGCTGGATGAAAAATGCAAGAGATCAAATCTTGGATGTTAATCTCCATGATATCCTGTTCTTCCCGTTCTTTCGAGCGACATAACAAATAGATGTCATCAATTAACACTAAACTCTTCCCCTTCCGGGTTTATGATTATGCCTCCTGAGCCAGAGCATGTCACTTAAATGCGGTTTACCTTGGTTCACGTGGTTTGCAGGCTATTGCGTGAGCCCATGGGATTTACCCAGTGCGCACCTGAAGGGTAGCGGCTGCGGGTTCCCTACGATAATAAAAAAATAAAAAAATTCATAGAATCTCATACAAAATTTCGTAACCACGTGGCAATTTTGTTGCAGATACGCTTGGATGGGATGATTGACACGTCTCTGATATGCATTTAAGAAATGAGTATCACTAATACACATTTAATAAATGAGTATCACATAAAAATTTATTATAAACTGCAATTTGTTTTTAAAAAAAATCAAAAATTGACACACATTTCGAAAAATGCGTATCACTCAATAAAAACAAGTAATACACATTCCTCTCATGTGTATCAAATTTAACCTATTTTTTAAATAGAATACCCATCTACAAAATTCGTATTACTAATACTCGATTCCAAAATATGTATCAGCATTTTTGAGCGCCGCCTCCCTCTTAAACACCATAGTCGGTAGGGCTTCCCCAATTTATCTGGTGGAAAACCCTCAAATTCTTTACTTGTTTTGTTTGATTAGTTTCCTTTAATATTCTTTTTCTTAAGGGAATGATTTTCATCCTCTTGATTATGTTTAGTTTGTTTTTCTAGATCTACATCATCAGAGCTTTTAATTGGCTTTCTTTTTTCCCGATTCAAACGAGGCTTATTAGACTCGAGAGTTAACTGCCTATCTTGTGGTTCCGACTGTTAGATCTAAGTTTTTTTGAATTTTCATTTATTTCGGTTTTTGGCTTGTATTTTCAGGCTGTTTTCTCTACGGAGTGAAAGGTTTGTTTTTCATTTTTTGATTGTAAGTGATGGTCTTGATTTAATGATGAATTTTTGTATGAAATCGCAGTTTTGATCGATAGCTCAAACGATAACTCCATCGAGGCATGATGAAGAGAGTACCAGTAACTCAACGACAATACATGGAGTGGGTACTTTTATTTGTATATATATTATCTTTAAAATATTGTTTAACTGTCTTTTCATAAGAACGGACGATTGCAATTTACTGTTTGTTCGACTCAATCATTGGTGTAGATGTCGTACACTTTTTATTATTAAATTAACATATATGTTCTTCAAAAATAAATAAATATGTATAAGCATGATATATTTTGACCAAAATTTTAAAAAATATTAATTTTATCACAAAATCTAAAAAAACCTATCATTTTATTTTCTAAAAATGATTTTTCTAGGGTGTGCCTATAATGACCCGGACTTTTCAAAATTTATTTATTATTATAAAAGTAATTTTCCTAAAAAGAAAGGAATAAAATTTAATATTTTATTCCAGCTTGTATAAGTTTCAAAATGTTATTCGAGTTATTATGTTATCGATGTGTAAATTTCTTTCTAAACCAAAGTTCATATATTATTTCTAAAATACTGATTTATTATTTATGTGAGTATAATTTTTATGTGATTAAGTGATACATGTGGTTGTGATTGTGTCAACAGTAAAAAAAGAAATTATGAATATTATATATGGATTTTCTTTAAAATTATAAGTGAATAATTTTCCGTAATTGTGGTTTATATGTGCCATAATTGTGGATTTGGATTATTAATATTCTCGAAATGAGCCATATATTATTTAGATATTTTACAAGTGAAATATTGATTGTTATATGATTTTATAAATGATTTGCGGAATTATTTGATAATTTTTCTAATTAAATATAAATTATTTGTGATTATTCGGAAACCCGCAACTTCAACAGTGTGGGGAATCTACAAACCGATATATTTCCGAAAAATAATTTCTAGCCTAATTTGATTATTTCAAACACTTTTCGTGTTTTGAGTTTTTCGATCCGGAGTACGGTTTTATCGATAAAGATTCCAGGTTAGTTTTACGGGTATTAAAATATTATTTTATCGTCTCGATATACGTGCAATCTGGATAGTATTGTTATCAAGATATATTGATTAAACTATTATATTATCTTCTCGTAGTACGTGCAATACTATCTTATCTTTTCATAATACGTGCAACCAAAAGTGCTGAGCCCCAAAACTGTATTTAAAAACCCGGTTTTGATGTTTATCCTAAAACGGGGACCGTTTGGATTAGTTTTATTTATTCTTAGCTATTAAGTATTGGATTTTTATATCCGACATGATCCAACGGGGTCCTAATTTCTCGTAAATATAAATAGCCTTTACCGGGCTTTATTTTATACAGATACATTATTATACAGTAAAATCTTATAACTATCCAGAGAAACGAATGGTGTTCTTCGTGTTTTTCGCAATCAAACGAGGATTTGAGGACGTTATTGGAATCCGATGGAGGCGTATGAATAGTCAAATCGAAGCTCTCGACGAGACGATCGTATCCGTATCAAAATCTTCGAATAAGGTTAATTATTTTTCAATTTCGTACTTTCATATTATTCTTTTAAATTTGGTTTTGAATTTCAAGCAATTGTTTGAATAATTTGGTGTTAGAATATGATTATAGAGGTCCTGAGGATCATTTTGGTATATAGACTTCATGATTTTGGTTAAGATTCGGTTAAAAGCGAGTTTTGGGTTTTTCCCAAATATTAATTCGAATTTTTGAATTGTTCTTGAGTTTATGCGTGATTTTGATTATGTGAAAAGATTGGCGTGGATATTTATTTTGTTGTTAATATCAAAGTGGGTATTAATATAGATGATTGATGTTGACTTCAGTATGGGATGTTGTGAGCATCAAAGTTCGTATTGATATCTAATTTGATGTGACATCAAAATAAGTATTGATATCATGATTGGTTGTTGATTGAAATGGAATAACATAGGGATAGTCTAATAAATAGAGGAGATAATGTTAGATTTTCGATATGGTCTGAACTCGTATTAATTTATAGAATAGTTGTGATAGAGTCAAAGAATGATTATGTGTTAAGGGTTTATTCTTGTACGTGAAATGTATATGCGAAGGGTTATAGATGCGGGGTTTGTCGATTATAAGTTAAAGTCGATAGACTATTTAGTGATTATAATATTATGTTATTCTCGTAAAGGATCTGAACGAGACGCGCAATATCGAAGACGTACAGAAGGTCGAATGGTGTCGCAAATCGAATAAGGAACAAGTCAAGAAAGCAACGATGTGTTGTAAATAGACAATAGTCAGAGGTTACCGGGGAGTTGATATGCATATATTGTGAAGTATAAAGTACGAGACCGAGCTGTGAGTTGAGAATTGAATTTAAGGCAAGTATCCCTATCTTCACTTATCGTTCAAATGATGTCTATTTTGAACCCTATTATGCAAGTTTTCTACACTATTCTAATTCCAGAATAGTTCAGTATTTTTCAAACTCAACTGCTTATGATTATGCAAATATTGCTTTTTCTATTCTCAAGTTCAGAATAGATAAATGTTTTACATATTGCTGAGTTAAATGTTTTATAACTGCTGAAAATGATTCAATTTATGGAAATGAATGTTTTTATTGAATTGAATTATTAGAATTGGATTATTTTTATAAAATATGTGGACCAGATTCGTGGTCAAATGTAGGCCAATGTGTGCCTTGGATCCAGTATAGAGAACAGGGTTGTATGCCATGTTCTGGGTTAGTGCGTGACTGATCAACAGCTTGACCTTTGGTTTTTAGTCAAAATGAGATAAGTCCAATTCAATAATTCCTTTGAATGATTGGATTTCCCGGTTTCAATTGAATCAAAGATTGGTGAATCTTTTTTATTTACTACCCCGAGATTGTGAACTCTTGATTAACTATTTCAAATTGTTGTTGCTACATTGGTACTTGCTGAGCATTGTTGCTCACCCTTACTTTTCTTATAACCATTTCAGAAAGGCTTAAAGATAAGTTGTTCAAGTTCGATAGCTAAGGCTAGATGAATAGTAATAATGGTTAAGTTATCCAAGGGTCAAAGAAGGTATCCAGGGGATTGTTGAAGAAGGTTCGAGTTATAGTTGTTTATTGAGATTTAGTTGTAAATCAGGTTGGTAAATAGAGTAATTGTGATTCTTCTTATCGAAGATGACTTGAAGTTGTAAAAGATGTTGTTTATTAATAATAATGGTTGATTCTAATTTCAATGCTGTAACCTGTATGCGATCCCGTTTTTAGGGGGTTAAACTATTTTCCTTTTGAATTCTTTTCAAATGTTCAGATTTTTAAATTCTTTAATTTTTATCATCTTTTCAAAAATACAAGTTTTCGAAAATGTTTTATAAAGATGGTTTTCGTGTTAGTGACGTCAAATCCAGATCCCCGGATTTGTGGGACGTCACAGTGCCCATGGGCACATGCTAAGAGCTGGTGTTTGATGAGGTGTCCACAAAATATTGATGGAGAGCTCATTAATAATGATGAACCCTGACATGCATAAAAATCTCCACCAATAAATTTTTTATAACTCATCGATTACACTTTTTTAGCGCGTCACTAAACAGACCATTCTAAAAAACACCCCATCCATCAGGGGTGAGCGCGGTGCGGGCGGTGCGGTTTTTTCCTTAAACCGCAAACCAAACTGCACATGCGGTTTGATCAAATTTTCAAACCGCACCTGCACCGCGTACCTTCAAAAACCGCATAAACCACACCACGAAAATGCAGTGCGGTGTAATGCGGTTCACTGTGGTTTATACTTTACAAGTTCGAAAAATTTAAATAAATACAAAACTTAAATTTAATTAAATTTAATTAATTAGGTAGTAGCATACGCCATAAAATAATTTGTGCTTGTAAAATATAAGCAATAGTAATCTACTCGACTAAAAGTACTATAACAAATTTCTAGGAACTTGCATATTAAACATTATATATTTATATATTTATAGAAACTTACATATTAAACATATTAAACATTATATATTTATAAGATATCAAATATTACGGTGCGGTGTGGTGCGGTTTGAACCGCATTTCAGAAATTTAAAACCACAACCCGCACCGCACCGCGCGGTTTATTAAAAATTCAAACTACAACCGCACCACGAAAATTAAAAACCGCGTTTTGCGGTGCGGATTGATACGGTGCGAGCGGTTTTTGCGGTTTGCGCGGTTTTCTGCTCACCCCTCCCATTCATGATTTATCATCTTAACCCTTTGGTCCCGAGTTTTAATTAGGAAGGAAAGCAAGTGGTGGTGAGTAAAGTAGTTTCACTTGCATTCATATTTGTGCTCCCGAGTTTTTAAAAGGAGCGAAAACAAGTGATAATGAATGTAAATGTAACAAACTTTCCTTCCAAAACTTTCACTCCAAAAGTGGGATGAAAGTACTTTACCTCCTTATCACTTATCCTTCCCTTTAAGGGCTTGCTCCCGAGTTTTTTAATGGGAAGGAAGGTAGTGTTTAGAAGGTAAAGTAAGTACTTTCATCCCATTTTTGGAATGAAAGATTGTTAAATTTACATTCATTAACACTTACTTTCGCCCCTTTTAAAAACTCGGGAGCACGATTACGAAGCGAAGTAAAACTAATTTACTTACATTATACTTGCTTTCCTTCCCTTTTAAAATTCGGGAGTAAGGGGTAAAACCGGGAAGCGAGGCCTAAGCGCACTCGGGAGCGAGGCCTAACCGCGCGTATAGTAACTATACACACACACACTCACATACATATCTTTCTTTCCTCTTTCAACAAGGCCTAAAACAATTTCACCCACTCCAAATTGACTTTCTCTCCAATACAAAATCCATTATATATACACACAACTATTACCAAAACCACAATTCTAATGACTCGCTAATCACAAATGGATTCTCTCATCCCGGACCAATCCGACCCGCTTTTACTCGAAGATTTCGGCCAAAAAGTTGACCTAACTCGTCGGATCCGAGAAGTGTTATTGAATTACCCGGAAGGCACTACTGTATTAAAAGAGCTGATCCAAAACGCAGACGATGCTGGCGCAACCAAGGTTTCTCTCTGTTTGGATCGCCGTGTTCACGGTGTCGATTCGTTGCTCTCGAAGAAGCTTCAGCAGTGGCAAGGACCGGCGTTGTTGGCGTTTAATAATGCTGTGTTTACTGAAGATGATTTTGCGAGTATTTCGAGAATTGGTGGCAGTGGGAAGCTCGGGCATGCTTGGAAAACTGGCCGTTTCGGGTGATTTTTTGTTGATTTTTCGATAAATTGATGATCGATTAGTTAATACGACGATTATAGAGTATAATAAGTAAAATGTGTTTATTGTGTTAATTCTGATACTCAAATTATAGAGGTTTTGCTTTGCTATACTTGTGACTGTAATGTTTAATTAGTTTGAAAATTTGTTTCTGATTATTTGTTTCATGAATGATAAGTTATAGAGGTTTTGGTTTACTTGTCACAGTATATTTTAGTTTGATTTCTTTTTCTGATTATTGTTTCGATAATGATAAGTTATAGAGGTTTTAGTTTACTTGTCACGGAATGATTTAATTTAGTTTGGAAATTTGTTTTTAATTATTAGTTTATGTGCTACATTAAGGCCTCGAAGAGTTGAGGTCACTTGATTTAATAATCTTAGCTAAATGTCACATTTTGTTAGATACATTGTATTGTCGACACTATTGAGTTTTGGAGGTTTTGATGTACTTGTTACTATGTAATTAATTTATTATTTGTGATGTGTTAGATTGATTGCGTGATGTGTTTTTTGTTTAAATGCAGGGTTGGGTTTAATTCTGTGTATCATCTTACTGATTTGCCTTCTTTTGTAAGTGGTAAATATATGGTAATGTTTGATCCTCAAGGGGATTACCTTCCGAATGTGTCGACAGCTAATCCTGGGAAAAGGATTGAATTTGTTAGTACATCAGCGATTTCGTTGTATAAAGATCAGTTCTCTCCTTATTGTGCTTTTGGTTGTGATATGAAGAATTCCTTTCCAGGGACTTTGTTTCGCTTTCCTCTGAGGAATGCCGAGCAGGCAGCCACTAGTAAGTTATCAAAGCAGGCTTATACGGAAGATGATATTACTTCCTTGTTTGACCAGCTTGACGCCGAAGGAGTTTTTACATTACTGTTTCTTAAAAATATTCTCAATATTGAAATGTATGTATGGGATGATGGTGTAGCAGAACCTAGAAAGATGTATTCTTGTTCAGTTAAATCTGCAAATGATGATATAGTTTGGCACCGACAAGCACTTCTAAGACTGTCAAAGTCTGCAAACTCATCTGTTGGTGAGATCGATGCCTTTTCATTGGACTTCTTGAGAGAGGCTATACATGGAAACCAGTCTATTAAGAGGACCGATACTTTCTATATTGTGCAAAAGATGGCAGCAGCATCTAGTAGAATAGGTTCATTTGCTGCAACTGCATTAAAAGATTATGACATTCACCTGCTACCCTGGGCATCAGTAGCAGCATGCGTATCAAGAAAATTATCTGATGTATATTCTAATCTCTCCTTTTCTTCCTTATACATTCTTAACTGAAATAAAATCAGAATACATTGTAATTTTTTGGTTCAGATACTTTTTATTGAGTTGATTACAATTTTGAAGTTCAAGTTTGAATACCTTAGGTGAATGCAATATTCTGCTTTATTATGTCTTCATCGTCTTGAATGCTGATCTGTTACCTTATCAAAGATTTTTTTTTAGATTGAAATATACATCAACTTTGTTTCTTTATATAATAACAATGTGTTTGTTGTCAATTTAAAATATAAAAAGCAAATACGCTTCCTCAACATTTGTACTTCTGTTCTGCTAAGGTAGACTATCACCTCTACAGGTGGGGGGGAAATTCTGACTTATATGTGCTATCTAACAGGAGGATGATATTAATACGGGCCGGGCATTTTGTTTTCTTCCTTTACCTGTGAAAACTGGATTAACTGTGCAAGTCAATGGTTACTTCGAGGTTTCATCAAATCGCCGTGGCATTTGGTATGGAGCTGATATGGACAGATCCGGAAGAATTCGATCTCTTTGGAACAGGTTACTGTTAGAAGATGTTGTTGCTCCTACCTTTGCGCAAGTGCTACTCGGTGTGCAAGCGGTGCTTGGTCCTACAGATTTGTATTACTCTCTGTGGCCCACTGGGGCATTTGAGGAACCATGGAACATCTTAGTGGAGCATATATACAGGACTATTGGTGATCTTCCAGTCATGTACTCGGAACTTGGTGGTGGGAGATGGGTCTCTCCTATGGATGCTTTTCTTCATGATGAGAAGTTTGCCAAAAGTGAAGAACTTGGGGATGCTCTTTTACAGCTGGGACTTCCTATTGTTCATCTTCCCAGTGATTTATATGATATGCTCTTGAAATGCAAATTAAGCTTTGAGCTGAAAGTTGCAACTCCTGAGTCAGTCAGGCAACTAGTTAGGGACCACCACACCGTTATTACTCTAAGCAGATCATACAAGCTTATATTGTTGGAATATTGTCTGGAAGACCTGATCGACATTGATGTTGGCAAGAATGCAACTGACGTTCCTTTGCTTCCTTTAGCAAGTGGTAACTTTGGAACATTTTCAGAAGTTCTAAAAGGGACTCCTTATTTTGTCTGTGATGATTTGGAATACATGCTTCTTCAGAAAATGGGAGATGTAGTAATTGATCGCAACATCCCGCACAACCTATACAGAAGACTAACAGCTATTGCTGAGGCCTCAACCACAAATCTTCTTGTTTTTAATATAAATTACCTACTTCAATTGTTTCCCAAGTTTGTCCCGTCTGATTGGAAATTCAAGACCAAAGTCTCGTGGAATCCAAAAACTGAAACTGCGCATCCAACTTCTTTGTGGTTTAACCTATTCTGGCAGTATCTACGACGGCAGTCTGAAAAATTGTCCTTGTTTGGTGATTGGCCAATTTTGCCATCCCTTTCAGGACATTTGTATAGACCATGTATTCAATCAAAAATGTTAAATGTAGAAAAGTTAGCTGAAAATATGCAGTGCATTCTTGTCAAACTGGGATGCAAGATATTAAATAATAATTACGGTGTTGAACATCCAGATTTAATGCATTACATTTATGATGCTGATGGTGCCGGCGTATTGAAATCAATTTCTGATGTAGTCTCTTTGAATAATGGCGATGGCCGAGCTGTTTTTCATCATTTGGAAGTGGAAGAGAGGAATGAGCTTCGTCAATTTCTTTTGGATTCTACATGGTACATTGGAAACCATATGGCTGATTCTGATTTATTAGTTAGCAAAAAGCTACCTATATATAGAGTATATGGTGGAGAACCTGGTGAAAATGTCAATTATTCAGATCTGGATAGGCCTCGGAAATACTTACCTCCATTGGATTGTCCTGAATGCCTGCTTAGTAGCGAGTTCATTAGGAATTTGTCAGATGTGGAAGAAGAGGTATTGATTAGATACTATGGAGTTGAGCGAATGAGAAAGGCATTTTTTTATAAGCATCATGTTTTGAATAGAATCAAAGAGTTGCAACCGGAAGTTCGAAACAGCACCATGCTTACAGTTTTGCAAGAATTACCACAGTTGTGTGCTGAGGATCCACTATTCCGTGAAAGTTTAAGAAATCTGGAATTTGTCCAAACTTCTGATGGTTCCTTAAAATGTCCTGCAATGCTTTATGATCCTCGGAATGAAGAACTGTATGATTTACTAGAAGATTCAGGTTGTTTCCCTTCAGGTGTTTTTGAAGACTCGAGCATTCTGGATGTACTACAGAGTTTGGGTCTTAAGACAATTGTGTCGCCTGAAACTATTATACAAAGTGCTAGGCAGGTAGAACGAATAATGCATGACGATCAACTCAGAGCTCAGGTAAGAGGCAAAGTGCTTCTTTCATACCTGGAAGTAAACGCATCAAAGTGGTTGCCTGATTTGCAAAAGGCTGATCAAGGGGTGGTGAACAGGATGTTCTCACGAGCTGCAAATTCATTGAGATCTCGTCATTTAAAATCTGATCTGGAGAAATTTTGGGATGATCTCTGCATGATTTGCTGGTGTCCTGTTCTTCTTTCTTCTCCATATGAAGCTCTTCCATGGCCTGTTGTATCTTCTATGGTTGCTCCCCCGAAACTTGTGAGATTATTTAAAGACTTATGGCTTGTTTCTGGCACCATGCGGATACTGGATGGAGAATGCTCCTCCACAAACTTATCTTATCAACTTGGATGGTCTTCTCCACCTGGAGGAAGTGCGATTGCTTCCCAATTGCTTGAGCTTGGGAAAAATAATGAAATTGTGACTGATTCAGTACTCCGTCGTGAGTTGGCCTTAGCGATGCCCAGGATATACTCAATTCTAATGTCCATGATTGGTACAGATGAGATGGACATTGTAAAGGCTGTTTTAGAAGGGTGCCGATGGGTTTGGGTAGGAGATGGCTTTGCCACCTTGGATGAAGTTGTCCTCAGTGGCCCTATTCACTTGGCTCCTTACATACGCGTAATTCCTGTTGATTTGGAGGCTTTTAGGGATCTGTTTTTGGAGCTTGGCATCAGAGAATTCTTAAAGCCTAATGATTATGGTAACATATTGTTCAGAATGGCTACAAGGAAAGGTTCTGTTCCTCTGAATCCACAGGAAATCAGAGCTGCTTTATTAGTTGCTCAGCATCTAGCCGAAGTACAATATTTTAAAGAGCAGATTAAGATTTTTTTGCCAGATCAGTCTTGCAGATTAGTTGATGCCACTGATTTGGTTTATAATGATGCTCCATGGTTGCTTGGCTCCGAAGATAACTTATTTGGTAATGCATCTACTGTGGCCTTAAATGCAAAGCGAACAGTTCAAAAATTTGTCCATGGGAACATTTCTAATGATGTTGCAGAAAAGCTTGGTGTCCGTTCACTTCGAAGGATGTTACTTGCGGAGAGTGCTGATTCGATGAACATGAGCCTATCTGGATCAGCAGAAGCATTTGGACAGCATGAAGCCTTAACAACGAGACTCAAGCATATACTTGAAATGTATGCTGATGGACCTGGAGTTCTCTTTGAGCTAGTCCAAAATGCTGAGGACGCAAGAGCTTCTGAAGTTACTTTCTTACTAGATAAAACTCAGTATGGTACCTCATCTGTTCTTTCGCCTGAAATGGCGGATTGGCAGGGCCCTGCTTTATATTGCTTCAACGACTCAGTTTTCAGTCCTCAAGATCTGTACGCAATCTCGCGCATTGGTCAAGAAAGTAAACTGGAGAAGCCATTGGCAATTGGAAGATTTGGGCTGGGTTTTAATTGTGTTTATCACTTTACAGACATCCCTATGTTTGTATCTGGGGAGAATATTGTCATGTTTGACCCTCATGCTTGTAATTTACCTGGGATCTCTCCCTCTCATCCTGGATTGAGGATCAAATATGTGGGTAGAAGGATTTTGGAACATTTTCCTGATCAGTTTTCACCATTTCTTCACTTTGGCTGTGACTTAAACAGTGCGTTTCCTGGAACTCTCTTCCGTTTTCCCCTCAGGAGTGCTAATGTTTCTTCAAGAAGCCAAATAAAGAAAGAGGGATATTCTCCTGAAGATGTCATGTCACTCTTCTCATCTTTTTCCGAGGTTGTTTCTGAGACTCTACTTTATCTCCGAAATGTGCAGACCATTTCTATTTTTGTCAAGGAAGGAGCTGATGGGGATATGCAGCTAATGCATCGTGTTCACAAACGAAATATTAGTGATCCCAATGGTGACACAAGTACATTTCATAATATATTTAATTCCATGCATGGAAGTCAACTAGGTGAATTGGATAGGAATCAGTTCCTTAAGAAATTAAGCAAATCTACTGATAAAGAATTGCCTTGGAAATGTCAGAAAGTTCTGGTGACTGAGCAACGCTCATCCGGTGACAAGTCGCACTTGTGGTTGACTAGTGAGTGTTTAGGATATGGCCGTATCAAGAACAAACCTATAAACTTTGATGATAAGGCACATAAATTTGTTCCGTGGGCCTGTGTTGCTTCACTTTTACACTCTGTAGCAATAGACAGAGATTCAAGTAATGTCTCAAATCCCGAGTCTTCTGTACCAGCTGACATTCTTCAACTCCCTGTTGCTTCCAATATAGCCAGAGATAATTTTGAGGGCCGTGCTTTCTGTTTTCTACCACTTCCAATAAGTACTGGTCTTCCGGTTCATGTCAATGCGTATTTTGAGTTATCATCGAATCGCAGAGATATATGGTTTGGCAATGACATGGCTGGTGGTGGGAAAAAACGCTCGGACTGGAATATCCACCTTCTTGAAGATGTTGCTGCCCCAGCCTATGGTCACTTGCTTGAGAAAGTTTCGCTGGAAATAGGTCCATGTGATTTGTTCTTTTCCTTTTGGCCCACAGTACAAAGACAAAAACCTTGGGATTCAATGGTGCAAAATCTATACAAGTTCATTTCAGAATTCGGTCTTCGTGTATTGTATACAAAAGCAAGAGGGGGGCAGTGGGTCTCAACTAAACAGGGCATCTTTCCGGACTTCACTTTTGGTAAGGCTACTGAACTGATAGAAGCATTGTCAAGTGCTGGATTACCTGTTATAACAGTTCCAAAATTAATAGTGGATAAATTTCTAGAAATCTGCCCATCATTGCATTACCTCACACCTGAGTTATTGCGTACATTGCTAATTCGGCGGAAGCGTGGATTTAAGGACAGGAATGCAATGGTATTAACCCTCGAGTATTGTCTACTTGACCTAAATTTTCCTGTCCGGTCTGATAATCTCTGGGGTTTACCTTTAATACCTCTTGCTAATGGTTTATTTACAACATTCGAGAAGAAAGGGGCAACTGAGAGAATTTATGTTTTACGTGGTGAAGAATATGGTCTTCTTAAGGATTCGGTGCCTCAGCAACTTATCGATAATGGAATCCCTGATTCAGTTTACAGAAAGCTATGTGATATTGCTCAGAGTGAAGAATCAAATGTTTCTTATCTGTCTAGTGAGTTGCTTGAAAAGCTCTTCCTAAGAATACTTCCGGCAGAATGGTTGCATGCAAAGCAGGTAATTTGGCTTCCTGGTCATCATGGTCAGCCTACATTGGATTGGATGAGACTCTTATGGGAATATTTGAAGTCAAGCAGTGCTGATTTGGGTTTGTTTTCGAACTGGCCTATTTTACCAGTCGGACACAATTGCCTTCTGAAGCTTGTTGAAAATTCTTATGTAATTGTGGACGATGGGTGGAGTGAGAACATGTCCTCATTGTTTCAGAAAGTAGGGTGTCTATTACTGAGCCGTGATCTCCCAGTAGAGCATGCACAACTGAACATATATGTGCAGCCTCCAACTGCAAGTGGCCTTTTAAAAGCCTTTATGGCAGTTGCTGGTATGTCAGAGAACATTACGGGGATTTTCAGTAATGTATCCGAGGGCGAGTTGCATGAACTTAGGAGTTTTATTCTTCAGTCCAAGTGGTTTTCTGAAGACTCACTAGATAATACACATATTGATATAATTAAACAAATTCCTATGTTTGGTTCGTTCAAGAGCCGGAAGCTAGTATGTCTATGTGAACCAACCAAGTGGCTGAAACCGGATGGTGTTCGCGAAGATCTCTTGGATGATGACTTTGTGCGAATTGAATCAGAGAAAGAAAAGTTTATATTAAGAAAATACTTACAGATCAAGGAACCTTCAAGGGTGGAATTCTACAAAAGTTATGTATTAAACCGCATGCCTGAATTTATTTTGCAAGAGGAGATTCTCTCTACTATTTTGCATGACATCAAGCTTTTGATTGAAGAAGATAACTCCGTTAAAGTGGCGTTATCTTCCACACCTTTTGTGTTGGCACGCAATGGACTGTGGCAAGAGCCTTCCAGGTAATATCTCTATCTTTTTCGATCTACTATAATAGATCGTAAAGTTTTGAAGCTATTTTTAATATCGAGCAAGTCATTGAAAGCCACAACATTCTAATATGGCTTGTTAAAGAAAATAGGTGAAAGATCTAGTATGAACAATTAAGGTAAGGCACCGTATACTAGGGTGGTAATTTCGGGTAATGGGTCGGATTTGTGTCGGGTTGCTGCACCGATCGTATTTTAAGGCCAACCTAGACCAGAAGCGGGTTGAGAAATCTCAACCTGAACCTCACCTTCTGGGTGACAGAAATACCCGAAACTGACCTGGTTTGACATAACTTCAAATGGGATGTCTCTGACATGGCCCAAAAAATTAGAAAGATTCCATCAAAGCAAAGAAGCAGCAGCCATGAACTTTGCGAAGTTAAATTAAAAATGCCCTATATATACTCATAACCACAGAAATATATGAACTATGCATGTGATAAACTGAAGCTGTCTGTGATAATTAACTGATAAAGGTGAGAACGGTAAAAACTAAATAAAAAGGATATTAGGCCATATGAACTGACTATAATATATCAATTTGCAGTACTTACAAAAAATTGCATATAAAAAGAATCGGCTTGGGTTCGGGTATGACTACTATTTCAGGTCAACTCGAAACTGAACCGATTTTCCCGGGCAGATTTTTATTTGACCTGAACCCGACCCAAAATTGAAAACCCCCTACCCAAATTCCTATTTTTTTAAAGTCCGGCTCATGTCGGGTTTTTGGGTATAATACACATATTCTATTTATTAATCAGTGAAAAATATAATCCAAGATATAAGTTTATGACAGATATACCTAGTGGTCATGGATTGATCATACTACACAAGCTTTCTGTAATGGGATTATCATTATTGTCTGAGAGGCTCTAACAATTTTAGGTCTTTGGTTCAATAGATTAAAGGAATTAAGTTTGTGAGGTCCCCAGTGGGGTTATGTTGATAGGCTATTATTTAAAATACAAGAGGACATGAGCCTAATCTGTTAATACTTTTTTTTACCTCTTGATTAAAAACATGATTGAAGAATTTATATATATGTTATTAATTTGGTTTATTTGTAATTAGTTTAGAGAGAATTAACTTTTTTTGTTTATGTCTTATATGTGAGTAGGTTATATAATATGCCCCAATTGTTATCGGGCCATAGTCCATCAAGTTATTTAATTAGGCATTCTATTATCTATATCTAATGATGTAATCCCCTCGTGATATTCAGCTTTGATTATACACTTTTCTTGGGAATAATATTGATTAATTATTATTTGGGGTATCGTATAATTCATTGCTTATTATTTGCTTTAATCTTTTGTCCTGCATTACCTCTTGTGATCTTTTTTGTCCAGAAGTAACAGGTAGAAGATATAGCAATTTGTTGCGTAGAAGATCTGGAAAATAAACAAAATTAATTTCTTTCAGTGTTATACCATCAATTATTTCAATATACTCATACCACTATAAAATTCCTAACTACATATGTTTATGAATATGTATACTTTTGGCTTTTCTGGATTATAAAAACAACTTAATGTAAATAACATGAATAGCAAGATCAGAAATACGAATCAAACTGTTTATATTATAAAGGTGACTAAAACAAACTCTACCAAAGCCCAAAGGTAAAACAAGTACCTTTAGCAGCTGCTTAGTATAATACTCTCTCTCTCTGTAAAGCCCTATCTTATAGTTATTACGACTAAAACACTATTACGATGATAATGAAAAATTATTAATACTATGCCTATCAACTAAAACAGCAAGTTATGAATCAATACATGTAATTAGGGATTATATCTGTCTGTCTGTCTTAGCTTAATTCTTTTCTTCATGTGCAAACCTTTCTGTTTTTCTTGAACACGATCCTATGTAATAACACTCCTTAGATTCTGCATATATTCAAGTTCAATATTTTTAGGGTCTAGCATAGTCTCTGAAATCTGACGGGCTCTGAGAATCTCTAGTCTCTGACCAATGTAGATTTTGACCAGTGGTCTCAAAAAATCTTCATATCTCCAAAAATATTTAATGTACCGAGTCCTTTAGATAAGGGTCCAAAAAGAATGTACCTCATTATTATATTCTATACATTGTCAACTTCTGAATTTATTCTCAACAAGATAATCATCTTTCTTGCTTCACTTGTGTTATGAGTTATATACTTATATATGATAATAATATATACAAAGAAATGGTTCAGTTGTGGTTTCATTTAAAGAATTCCTCTAATTTTATTATGATTTAGTGAATAAATTGATTCAATTGTTAGGTGGTCAAATCAAAATGTTCTCCAGATGTACTAATAGAATACACAGTTTCATTTAAAAGTTTGAAAAAGCTACAATATAGTACACCTTATGATCAGGCTAAGTTGTAAAGATAAGAATGACCCAGTGTACTGATGATGGTTTGCATTTTATGGAGGTCCTGTAGTTATCACATGTTTATCTCTTTTTTTAGTAACACTTTCAAATCTCACATGCAAAAAAAAACTTTCAAATCTCTCTTTTAAAGACTACAATGACATAATCGAAATTTACACTTTTACAACTATAACTTCTCTGAGATTTATTGACATCTATGCCTCATCTTCAAATTCTTCGATGTAATTAAGTTTGACTGGTAGATCTATCTTTAACTGTTTGCTGTTAAATCTTAGGAGTTCTTTTTATTAAAAAAAGGAGAGGAGCTCTTTTCTTTATCAAATAGAAATATATAGTTGCAGGTACAGAAGTATATGATTTGCTAAACCTAGTTACTTGTGTTCTTGCTTATATTAACTTAATATCTGGGATTCAGAATACAAATATTGTATTATGTTGTAATGGCTGGAATTTTCAAGAGAATGCCCTTGAATATTGTTGCAAACCAAGTTCAACTTTGTCTTATTGGTGAACGAAATGATTGTTCAGTAAAATTTATTTATTTAAGACTTTATATTCACAATGATTGTAAGGTACTTGTTCCGGTGCTTATTCCACTTGAGAAAATTATTCTCCTCTAAAAGCAACTCAACTGCGGTTTCTCCAAGTATAACCTAGTAAATGACATTTTTTGCAGCAAGTTAAAAAAGGTATATGTTTTTTTTGGTGGCAGGTTGTATGATCCTCGTGTGCCAGAGCTACAGTATATGCTTCATAGAGAAGCATTCTTTCCTTCTGATAAGTTTTCCAGCCCTAAAATTCTGGAGACTCTTATTATTCTTGGACTTCGAAAGACGTTGCACTTGAGTGGTCTGCTGGATTGTGCTAGATCAGTCTCTATGCTACATGATTCCAAGGCCTCTGACTCTGTTACATTTGGAAGGAGAGTACTTGGTTGTTTAGATAAATTGATACTGAAGCTCTACCCTGCAGACAGGGATGACAGCTTTTGTGAATCTGAAGAAACTTCAGAATTGAAGGACAATTCTATTTCCGACCAAGAAGTTAAACATGACATTTTAGATAATTCTGAGAACTCTTCCGAGGATGATTTCAATTTAAGTTCATTAATTGGCAACTTGATTGCTAGTAAGCCAGGAGATGAATTTTGGTCAGAGTTGAAGTCAATCAATTGGTGTCCAGTTTATGTTGATCCTCCTTTGAGAGGACTTCCATGGTTAGTATCAGGTCAAGAAATTTCAGCTCCACTCAATGTAAGACCCAAATCACAGATGTGGATAGTTTCATCTAAAATGCACATACTGGATGGTGAATGTTGTTCAGCCCTCCTACAAAGTAAACTTGGTTGGATGGATCAGTTAAGTGTTGATATTCTGAGTACACAACTGATTGAGTTGTCGAGGTCCTATGCCAGGCTGAAGTTACATTCCGAGGTCGAAGCTGAATTTGATGCTTCCTTGCAGAAGCATATCTTGTCACTATATGCAAAGTTACAGGAGTATGTTGATACTGATGGTTTTATGGCTATTAATTCTGTGTTAGATGGTGTTGACTGGATCTGGATTGGGGACGATTTCATCTCTCCAAAAGCTCTTGCGTTCGATTCACCTGTGAAATATAGTCCCTACCTGTATGTTGTACCCTCTGAGTTATATGAATTCCGAACTTTGCTCTCCTCGTTGGGTGTCAGACCCAGTTTTGATGTTTTTGACTACTTTCATGTTCTACAACGCTTGCAACAGGATGTGAAGGGGTTGCCACTGTCAGCAGATCAGTTGAACTTTGTCCATTGCGTCTTAGAAGCCATTGCAGACTATTATACCGATAGACTTATATCCGAGTCTTCTAATAACGCATTATTGGTTCCTGATTCTTCGGGGATTCTCTTTTCTGCTAGAGATCTGGTATTCAATGATGCACCCTGGATGGAAAACAACACATTGAGCGGAAAAAGATTCGTGCACCCGAGTATCAGTCATGAGCTAGCAAGCACATTGGGGATTCAATCTGTTCGCAGCATCTCTTTAGTAAGTGAAGAGATGACAAAGGATATGCCATGCATGGACTTCTCCAAAATACATGAGCTTCTAGGGTTGTATAGAAGCAGTGAGTTCTTGTTGTTTGACCTTCTTGAGCTGGCAGATTGCTGCAAAGCAAAGAAGCTTCATATTTTTATTGACAAAAGAGAACATCCTCGTCAGTCTCTCCTTCAGCATAATCTAGGTACTTTTTTCTCGTTGGTCTATTGGATTACCAGCACAATAATTGAAGGCATGATGCAGGTGTCTGAGGCATAAAATATTTGTGCTAGTTTAGGCAAAAACAACACAGGTGAAGCCATGTGGTAACAACAATGGCGTACCCGAAAACTAGAGTATATAGTTTATGAAATTATATTTACAAGCTTATAACGCCTTTCGTAGTTTACCTAATAGTCATTAAAATATTCTATACATGTCAATTTGTATTTTTAGTATATGTCATCCATACATGGGGGCATCCATCCATCCAGCTATGCGTGCACACCTATAGGAGAGAACTTTAAGAAACCAAATAAATCTTAAGCATCCCTTTATATTTTAGTATATTTCATTGACATGTATGATTTATTAATGGAGTGACATTATGAGTGTGGACAGGGTTGTAGCAATTAGCAAGTCACATGTTACCAACCCTTTTATTTCCCCAAGATTTTGATATACATGTAATAGTTTTCAGTTTCGGAAATTATCTCGAAATTTTATACTGAAAATCGCATATATAGAATCAATTGAACTTTCCCCTTTTTCCCCAGTGAGGTCTTGTCATCCTAGTTTATTTCCTTAAAATGATTTGACAGGTGAATTTCAAGGTCCTGCTTTAGTAGCTATCCTAGAAGGTGCCAGCTTAAGTAGGGAGGAAATCGCTAGCCTCCAATTTCGTCCTCCATGGAATCTGCGCGGGGATACTCTAAATTACGGCTTGGGATTGCTGAGCTGTTACTCGATATCTGATCTGCCATCAGTTGTTTCTAATGGCTACTTCTACATGTTTGATCCTCGTGGCTTAGCCCTCACAGTGCCATCGGGTCGTGGTCCGTCTGCAAAGATGTTCTCTCTGACGGGTATGGTCTGCATGCTCGTAAACTGGTTATTTTTTCAAGTAAACTATTTTAATTGATTAGCATTGTACCTACCGAAACCTGCTCTTAGGAGATATTTACTTTATTCCTGATTGGACCATTCAGTAGTAAATAAGAAATGCAACGACAATGATTATTCGGGTATAAACAATGTCGACGGGAGCCCAGTAAATTGAATTTCTCAAAGAATAATACAAATACATCTGAACTCTTTTCTGTTTGCTCTCCTGGATACATATGAAGCGAACCCCAAATAGGGTGGAGGTATCTATCAAGGCTTTGTTGAGTTGAGTTTCTAATTATGTTATGTAGGACTAAAGTATCTTCAAAGTTCGACCAGATTAAGTTTAAATTACTTTAAATGTGTTACTGCTCACTGTTTGACTGCAAACTTAAACAAGATGGCAAATATAAATTTTTACATGTGAATTTGCATTTTGAATTCGATGATTAGCAATTTGTCATACAGGACAACATGCCATATTATTTTTAAGCTCAGCATCTGATAATTATACGTTGGTGGTGCACCATGCAAACTTAATGCTAAACATTGGAACCTTAAAGTTCGGCGACTTCAACAAATAGCTTTGATGTGGTGCTCCTTGCACATTAAGATTCTCAATCTATCCCTTCCTTTTAAGCTTAACCTTTCTAACAAACTCAAAAATTATTATGAATATGTAAATTAATAGTTGAAGAATAAATTTTATAGTTTGGAATCTGCTTTAGCTCATGATTATATTTTTTTCCATTGTTTTTGAAGTTACTTGTGCTCTGTGTAAAAGTTTTAATATTTTGCTCTATTTTTTTTCCATATCAGTATATTTGTTAATGTCTTTTAGGAATCTAGTTCATTCTTTGGGTCCTTGTAGATTGAGTTTATTTAGTTGAAGGACTAACAATCGAATTTGTTATTTGGTCTCAGGCTCAAATTTGGTTGAAAGATTTAGGGATCAGTTTGATCCTATGCTAATTGGTTCAAATATGCCATGGGCGTCATCGGAATCCACTATCATTCGTATGCCACTTTCATCTGAATGGTTGAAAGATGGACATGAATGTGGAATGAAGGGACTAGCTATGATGTATGATAAGTTCATGGAGCATGCATCTAGAACACTTCTGTTTCTGAAATCAGTTACACAGGTAGCTCTTATTCTAGCCTGAATGATTTCAAAAATTAATTTGCTTACAAAGCTATTGCTCCCTAAGTTAAGAATTCGGGTATTTTTCCTTCTTTCTTCTACTACAACATTGAGTAGGTTCATGTCTTAAAGAATATTCCATTACTCACTGGTAAGTTTTCGATGGTTAATGTCTATGCAGGTGTCCTTATCAACGTGGGAGTTAGGAAACTCTGGTCCTCGACAAGATTACTCCATTCATGTTGATTTGTCTTATGCCGGTGCAAGGAATCCCTTCTCAGAAAAGAAGTGGAAGAAATTCCAGTTATCAAGTATATTTGGTACCTCAAATGCTGCCATCAAGTGGCATATAATAGATGTAAACTTGTACAGAGGGGAAACAAGAATTGCAGACCGATGGCTGATTGTGCTTACTCTGGGTTCCGGTCAGACTAGAAATATGGCCCTTGATAGGTATGTTAGATATTCCACCAAAACAATAACACAAAATTGAAAAGTACCATAAGTGTAAGCCTACCGAATGTAGTAATTCCAGTATAAAGAACCAAACATTTATTAGTGGCTACTTGGAAATATGGAATTTTCGTCCAGAAGTAATCAGTGGTTCTATGTGTTCTCAGAGGGTTATAACTGTTATTATAACACTGTTCACTCTACATGTTATTCACTTCTATGATCATGTTATTCACTTCTATGATTTATTTAGTAAGCAGCTACAAGCTATGTATCCCTTGCTCTGTCTACCAGAATAAGTATGAGGGTTCATTTACAATTTGCTATTAAATAATTTAAAAAGTCCCAGAAAGTAATTATGAGTAGACTCTAAAACCTTCTAGTTATAATTAGGCCATTAAAGATTGAAGCTTGATTTTTAACTGGTCATTAATAAGGGTACATATAGGTCTTTTGCACTATTTTACTAAGTCACCTAAGATAGGAAATGAAGATCGAGTTGACAGAATAGTAACAGTCAACAAAAGGAAATTTATTTTTGTAGTTTGATTTGAGATTGCCTGGCAAATACTGTAAAGTGCAAGCATTTACCCATTTTAGTATGGTCACAAGTCATAGCTATACAATGACTTCCGGAAATACTATAACCCCTTATGAAAAGCTTTTACAATCCATTGTGTCCTCTAAATACAGAATATAATCACACATTTACAGGTAAAATTCTGTTTGTATTTTTAGGAATATAGTGCTACACGATAGTGAGTTTGAACTCTGTTGAGATATTATACACCATTTGGAGTGTGGAGCAGAATTCATTGACCGTGTGTCTCCAAGGATGACGTTGCAAGTTGAAATATGAGTATTAGTTTTGCAGGAAGTATTTTGTCATTTCCTTCTATGAAATCAGGAAATTCTTGGTCCAGATGAAAATGTATTCTGATGGCGTGCTCTGAATAGTATCATGTTACTTATTGGTTACAATTTTTTCCAGGCGATATTTGGCATACAACCTGACACCTGTTGCTGGAGTTGCAGCACACGTTTCCCGCAATGGGCATCCTTCCGAGGCCTATTTGTCAAGCTCCATCATGTCTCCTCTTCCCTTAAGTGATAGGATAAGCATACCTGTTACTGTTCTTGGATGCTTTCTTGTTCGCCACAATCAAGGTCGTTACCTTTTCAAATACCAGGATTCCAAAGCACTGACAGAGGCAGAGCCGGATGCTGGAAACCAAATGATTGAGGCCTGGAACAGGGAACTGATGTCCTGTGTTCGTGATTCCTACATCAAACTGGTGGTGGAAATGCACAAGTTAAGAAAAGAACCATTAACATCATCACTTGAAGCAAGTTTAAGTCGGCGTCTAAGTGCAGCATTGAATGCCTACGGGGATCAAATTTATACATTTTGGCCTCGATCTCATGGACATCCAGTGTTACATCAAACTGATAATAGCACTAATTTAGCACCAGCAAATGATTTTAGAGCAGACTGGATATGTCTGGTTGAACAAGTAATTCGACCTTTTTATTCTCGCCTTGTGGATCTCCCTGTGTGGAAGTTGTACTCGGGAAATCTAGTGAAGGCTGAAGAAGGGATGTTCCTCTCGCAACCTGGAAATGGAGTTGGTGGTAGCTTGCTTCCTGCCACAGTTTGTGCCTTTGTGAAGGAGCATTATCCAGTTTTTCAAGTGCCATGGGAGTTGGTTACTGAAATACAGGCGGTTGGTGTCAAGGTTCAAGAAATCAAACCTAAGATGGTGCGCGACCTTCTTAGGGTGTCCTCAACTTCTATTGTTCTGCAATCAGTTGACACCTATGTAGATGTCCTTGAGTATTGCTTGTCTGATATTCAGCTTCCAAAATTCTCAGAAATCAGGGAACCCGATTCATCAGCGGACAATATGGTTAATGGTGAAGGTGATGAATCTGTTCCACCTTTTCAAAGACCTAATGGACAGTCTTCCCACACTCCATCTACTTCTGGAGGAGATGCAATTGAATTGGTTACAACTTTGGGCAAAGCTTTATTTGATTTTGGTCGTGGAGTCGTTGAAGATATTGGTAGATCAGGAGGACCCTCGTCTCAGAGGAGCAATATAGCAGGTAGTGGTAATGTTATTGGCCAGCAGTGGGAGCGGAGTTTTCTACCAGTAGCTTCTGAGCTGAAAGGCTTACCATGTCCAACTGCAACAAATCATCTTTCAAAGTTGGGCTACACTGAAGTTTGGGTTGGAAGCGCAGAGCAACAAGAACTCATGACTTCATTGGCAGCAAAATTCATCCATCCTAAATTATTGGAAAGACCAATCCTGGCCGTTATTTTTTCTAACAGTGTTCTTCAATCAAAATTGAAACTTCAAAATTTCTCCCTTCACTTGTTGGCTAATCATATGCGGTTAGTTTTTGATGAAAACTGGGTGAACCATGTAGCTGTTTCAAGCATGGCTCCATGGTTCTCCTGGAAGAACACATCAACTTTGAGCAGCGAAGGGGGGCCTTCTCCAGAATGGATTAGGCTCTTCTGGCGATGTTTTAATGGCTCAATGGAGGATCTGTCACTCTTTTCTGATTGGCCTCTGATTCCGGCATTTCTTGGTAGGCCAGTCTTATGCCGTGTTAGAGAACGTAATCTGGTTTTTATTCCAGCGCCTTTTGCTGAATCAAATTCTGGAAATTATGTGACGAATATGGGTACAGATACAACACGAAGTGATTTAGGCCTTGTAGCATATGAATCTGGATTAATAGAGCCATACATTAGAGCTTATGAATTTTGTAAGAATAAATACCCTTGGTTATTTTCATTGCTAAACAAATGCAGCATACCTGTCGTTGATGCTTCTTTCATGGATTGTGTTGCTTCTAGCAAATGTATCCCAACCACCGCACAATCTCTGGGGCAACTAATAGCTTCCAAGCTCGTTGCTGCTAAACATGCTGGATATTTACCCGAGCTCACTTCTTTTGTACACACAGATTGCGATGAACTTTTCACCCTATTGGCATCTGATTTCTCCCCTAGTAGTTCCGAGTATCAGAGGGAAGAACTTGATGTCTTGCGTGATTTACCTATATTTAAAACTGCTGCTGGAACATATACTAGGCTGGCTGGTCAAGATATTTGTATGATATCTTCAAACACATTTCTAAAGCCAACTAATGATCGATGTCTTTCTTACACCATAGAATCTGTTTCAAGTTCGTTACTACGAGCCCTAGGTGTCCCAGAGATGCAAGATCAACAAATATTGGTGAAGTTTGGGTTGCCAGGGTTTGAAGAAAAACCTCAAGCAGAGCAGGAGGACATTTTGATATATCTTTATACAAAATGGCATGATCTACAACATGATTCTTCTATAGTTGAAGCTTTAAAGGAGACTAATTTTGTAAGGAGTGCTGATGAACTTTCTGCAAAGTTTTGTAAACCGAAAGATCTTTTTGATCCAGCAGACACTTTATTGGCATCTGTATTCTCTGGTGATAGGAAGAAATTTCCTGGAGAAAGATTTGTGGCAGACGGGTGGATTAACATACTCAGAAAAACTGGCCTTAGAACCGCGGCAGAGGCTGATGTTGTACTTGAATGTGCGAAAAAGGTAGAATCTCTTGGAATTGAAACTGCAGAATCCATAGAATTTCTTGACGATTTTGAGGCAGACGTAGTTAGCTCAAAGAAAGAAGTGTCAATTGAAACATGGTCCTTGGCGGAGACTCTGGTCAAAGCCATTTTTGCAAATTTTGCAGTCCTTTACAGCAATAACTTCTGCAGCTGTCTCGGAAAGATTGCATGTATTCCCGCCGAAAAAGGGTTTCCCAGTATAGGTGGCAAAAATGGTAGGAAAAGAGTACTCTCTTCATACAGTGAAGCTATTTTATTGAAAGATTGGCCGCTTGCTTGGACTTCTGCTCCCATTCTTTCTAAACAGAGTGTTGTTCCACCCGAGTACTCTTGGGGTGCCCTTCAACTCAGGAGTCCTCCATCGTTTTCAACAGTTGTAAAGCATCTTAAGGTAGGAAACTCTGATACAGAATAATGTATCGCATCATCCATATCCTTGTTAAAAATTAACAATGTGCTTAGACATTTGTTCATTTTTCAGGTTATAGGAAGAAACTTCGGTGAAGACACTCTGGCTCATTGGCCTACTGCATCAAGCTCTATGACTGTTGACAAGGCATCATTTGAAGTCCTAAAGTATCTGGAGAAAATTTGGGACTCGCTCTCTTCTTCAGGTCATTAATTATCTCTTGGTGTATGAACTACTCTTACCAGATTTTAATTTTAATTAATTATGCTATTCGTCATGTTCAGATATTTAAATATGTAAAGTTCAAGGTTATATTCCTCGAGTTCCTTCGACTTCAAAGTTCCGTCCCTCTTAAGACACATCAAGTCGCTAGCTTTAAGCTCTTAGGAAACATGTTCAACAGATTAGTATACACATTCTTAAACTCCCTCTTTAGAAAGGCTAACTTTAAGGTATAGACAAGTTGAGTGCACCAAATTTGGCACCCTAATGAACAAAGCTGATTTTTTTTAACATTTGGAAATTGACGGGGCATACATGGATCAAAGCTGAGACCTCTGGGAAACTTGACCGCAGTGTAAGAGTATTAAGGGCATCTAACCAGAGGGAAAGGCGTGTTGAAATTTATATAATAAAAGTGATGCAGAAAGAAAAACAACTGAAATACTTATTTATTCATTCATTCTACATATTAATTAAAATACAGTAACATGCCTTATATAGACAACATACAAACTGCTTGGCTAAGATTTAGAGAACCCAAAGTCTATCCTAGTACTAAGTGATAACTACATCCATCAAAATAGAAATCCTTATCCTAATAAACTAACAAACTTATAGATAATCTTAGAACATATTTTTACTTATCCAAAATTATTCAACTCTTTTAATTAACTTTGAATTAATTTCCAACAGGTGTATGGTGTATGATCTTAAAGAGTAGTAGCCAGAGAAGTAAATTATTGTGTAGTATACTGTTGAATGATGCAGGCAATTAAATCTTTTTATACAGGAAGTCCGGTAAAAGGGTGGTAAAGAAATACATGTTGATATCGACGACTAATTAGTTCCAATTTATATTCCATGTTGTTTAAGGACTTCTCCATTATATGCCAGTAAAATTAGCTCGTCTTTCTGGTGTACTTTTTACCAACTGAAATTAGTCTGAGAATGTTTAACTTGTATGGTTGTATTTATACTGTACATACAAAGATGTAGAGTACCAGCTTGTTGAGTCTTGTTCATTTAATTCTAAAGCTTTCTTTATCTTTGTTTTACTTGTAGATATTGCGGAGTTGCGGAATGTGGCATTCATGCCAGCTGCAAATGGTACACGTTTGGTGGCAGCAAGCTCACTTTTTGCACGTCTAACAATAAATCTTTCACCATTTGCGTTTGAACTACCTGCCAGTTATTTACCTTTTCTCAAGTTTCTTAAAATCCTTGGCCTCCAGGACATCCTATCAGTTTCCTGTGCAAAAGATCTTCTTTTAAATCTGCAGAAATCTTGTGGATATCAGCGTCTAAACCCAAATGAATTGCGGGCAGTCATGGAGGTTTTGCATTTTGTCACTGATAAAAGCACAGAGGCACACACACCCCAAACATCTTACTGGGGATCTGAAGCTATTGTCCCTGATGATGGTTGCAGACTAGTTCATGCCAGTTCATGTCTATACATTGATTCTTTTGGCTCTCGATATATTAAATATATTGACACTTCAACATTGAAATTTGTCCATCAAGATATTCCAGAAAGAATATGTACATTTTTGGGAATCAGAAAGCTCTCTGATGTAGTAGTAGAGGTATTATGATATGCTGCAGTCCATTTCTTAAAATTGATTATAGTCTGTCCGATTTGCTTGATATACCTATTTATGCTCTATATATGAAGTAGACCGCTTATGAAAAATCTTTTTAATATTCGTAGGAACTGGATCATAGGGAAGATCTACAGACTTTGGAATCCATTGGGTCTGTGACACTTGCAGCCATCAAGCAGAAGTTGATCAGTAAACCATTTCAGGCCGCAGTAGGTGTTGTTTTTAATAGTCTAGCCAGTGACCTTTCATCATTTGACAATCCAACTCCTGAAAACATACAGCTGGTGCTGCAGTCTATTTCTGAACAATTACAGTTTGTTAGACGTCTTTATACTCGTTTTCTGTTTCTCCCTCGGTCTAGGGATATTACACGTGTAAATAATAGATCCACTATTCCAGGGTGGGAAAATGAATCCAAACATCGGGCACTTTATTTTGTTGACAAATCAAGGACCCGCATGTTGATTGCTCAACCACCAGTATATATGTCAGTTTCTGATCTTGTAGCAGTTGTTGTGAGCCATGTTTTCGGCTGCCCATTTCCATTACCTATTGGTTCATTATTTTTGTGTCCTGAAGACAGTGAAACTGCAATTGTCAGTATCCTGAAGCTTCCCTCTAATGAGAGAGTTGTTGAGCATACTAATGGAAGAAACAGCATGCTAGGCAGTGATATACTATCCCAAGATGCAGTTCAAGTGCAGTTCCATCCAATGAGACCCTTTTATACAGGAGAGATAGTGGCTTGGCGGTCTCAAAATGGAGAGAAATTGAAGTATGGTAGGGTTCCGGAGGATGTAAGACCGTCAGCAGGCCAAGCTCTCTACAGATTGAATGTTGAGACCTCATTGGGAGTGACAGAGCCTCTTCTTTCTTCACATGTATTTTCATTTAAAAGTGTATCTGCTGGCAGAGAGGCTTCTTCAGCAAATATGTTAGAAAGTGAACATGATCTTGTTGAGAACAGGGTAGACATCAGACAGCAAGAAAGTTCTCAAAGAGCTGAAACAAGGCCATTTCAGGTATATTTTTCCTTGTCTTTCTGACGAATATAAATGAATCCCCCCCACCCCAAACCAAAAACAAGTGGTTCAAAGCAATGTTGGAGTCCATTCAAACTGTTACAACTGGATAAATGAACTGGACTTCTATATCTTCTGAACTCTATTTTTAGTAATGTTGTTGATTCAGGAGTAATAAATTTTGTAATTAATTTGCTTAACTATAAATCTTGATAAAGGCCTGTGGTGTCACGAGTTTTAACTATTATTCATCATGGATATGGTTCTTGTTTAAATTTGTTGTTTTAGAGGATTCTAGCTTCCAAATTATCATAAACTAGACTGATAATTGTTTTCATTATTGACAGGGAAAGGCTGTCAAAGATTTGCAGCATGGCCAAGTCTCAGCTGCTGAATTAGTGCAGGCAGTTCATGAGATGCTTTCTGCTGCTGGCATCAGTATGGATGTGGATAAGCAATCTCTTCTGCAAACAACACTAACCCTACAGGAACAGCTCAAGGAATCCCAGGCAGCACTTCTGCTTGAGCAGGTATTCTACTCTCACTTTCCTTAATTTTCGTAGTTAATAATATGTTAAAATCAACCAAATGACTATTGGGTTGTATTTCAGATCAAGATTATTGCTAGTCTTTTGAATATTTACTTTACTAAATTATACTTGCAGGAAAGATCTGATATGGCAGCTAAAGAAGCCGACTCTGCTAAAGCAGCATGGCAATGTCGGGTGTGTTTGACTAATGAGGTTGACATTACGATAATTCCATGTGGTCATGTTCTATGTAGACGCTGCTCATCTGCTGTAACCAAGTGCCCTTTTTGTCGCCTCCAAGTGTCAAAAACAGTCAAGATATATCGGCCTTGATGATTTCTCTTATGAAAATTATCTACAGCTAATTTAACCATGAGACTGAAGTAGGTTTTTTAAGGTGTCGGTTAAGGTTTTGCGTTGGAATAGTGGACAGTTCTACAAGGACAAGCTATTGCAGTCGGTAAATGAGAACCAAATTAGATGTCATAAACTTAAAATTACAAGTAGGAGGATTTTGTGTGCCTCACCCATGGAGGGGTAGTGTATATTTGTAATGATGTAAATAGATAGAAAGAAGTAAATTGTATAGGAAATACACCTTGCCCTAATTTCTTACCATGCCATATATACAAGGCTTATTCCCTGGATCTATCTGACTAATCCAGGCCTTTTAACTTTCAATTAGAAATCATTTTCCAAACAAGGCTAAAGGCTAATACTTTGTATATTTGACTCTTTCGGGACTTATCAATTCTCATACTTGTACTAAAATTTGAATGTCTTGAATTTCACATGAAATCCAAGTCTAAATTACTTATGCAAACATGTAATTTGGTCAAATATAGAATTTTAAATGAAATTCATGTGTAACGGAATAACGGACACTTAAGTTTTCAAGTTATTTAACAATCCTCTCTACACTGATCTTGACAGTGCTGCCATGATTTGACCTTAGAATCTCAACACCATAACCATAATTATACAACCTTTTGTATTGCTTTTCTATTTCTCCTCCGCTTTGAGATGAAGCAAGTTTTTTTACAAGCTAAGCTTTATTCTTTAAAATTATCGAAGTATGCATCCCAAAAACATGTTGGACATTTCTCTCTGTTTCCATTTAAAGATGGATTTCGCCTCGTTAGTTGTTACCTGATAAAGGACAAAAGTATTTCTCCTTTATTAACTAATTCTAAGCAAGTTTATAAAGATAATCAGAGAGATAACTAGAGAAAATTAGAGAGAATCACAATTAAAGGAGATGAGAAATACAAAATTTTCATTTCTTAATTTCTTAAATGATCCAATTTACACAATAATGTTTTTATATAAAGGAAGAAGCTAACAGATTTTCCCGCTCCTTTCCTTAATAGCCAATCATCAATCAATCAACTATTTAACTATTTAACTTATATGTTTATTTATTATTTTTACTCCTATAACATTGCCTTCAAGACTTGTCCTCAAGTCAAGTAAACTACAAAGGGAAAGTCGGAAATTGCTTAACAAAAGAATCGGCAGATTCCTAAGTAGCTTCAGAATCAGGAAGACCCTCCCAATGAACCAGAAATTGAATTTTCACGGTATTGTTGACCTTCTGAACTCTCCTTTCCAGGATAGCTAAAGGCACTCTATCAGATGTCCTCATAGAAGTACGAAGTGTAACAGTTAAAGGAACCTGACCATGAAATACTTTTAACTGAGAAACATGAAAAACATCATGGATTGTGGCAGAACTAGGAAGCCTGAGCTTATATGCCACCTTCCCCACAACAATTACTTGAAAAGGACCATAAAACCTTGCAGAAAGTTTATAATTGCCTCTCTGATGTATTGAATGTTGTCGATAAAGTTGAAGTTTTAACCAAACCCAGTCATCAACTGCAAAACTTCTATCAGATCTATGCTTATCACCATATACTTTGATCCTCTGTTGAGCCTTCTGCAAGTTACTTTTAAGATCAGCCATAATTTGCTCCCTTCTTCGCAAACTCCTATCAACCTCTGCATTAATTACTTCACCAGCTAAGTAAGGAAAATGCAATAGAGGAGGTTGACCATACACCACTTCATAAGGTGTGATTTGAGAAGAAGTATGAAAATGAGTATTATACCACCATTCCGATAATGGTAACCAAGAACACCAGGTTTTTTCATTAAAACTGCACATACACCTCAAATAATTCTCTAAGCATCTATTCACCACTTTTGTTTGACCATTTGTAGCTGGGTGGTATGCTGAGGATAGTAAAAGATTAGTACCATGAATAGAAAACAATGACTACCAGAAGGTACTGAGGAAGATACTATCTCTGTTACTGACTATATGTTGGATTTTAATCGCAGCGGGGGCATGACAAAACACTTTTACACATATAAAATCCAAATAAAAACATATAAATCGTGGTAAAAACATAGGGATCGAATCTAACCTTTAAAAATAATTCGGAGACAACGATCAGAGATCCTTAGCAGTTGCTCCTCAAGTGTGAAGCACAACACCGGTATCCACCAAGAAAACAATGTTAGGAGGAGGAAGGAGGTGGAGAGAATTGAGTTTTCCAAACTTTTGGGTTTTCGGGTTCTTGTGTTCAAATAAAAATAGGGTCTATAATAGTGTATTTATAGGCAAAATTTTCAGCTGAAATTTTTCCATAAATATTATTATTATTATCCAATTTATTATTCTCATTAATAATTAAAACACCTTTTAATTATTAATCATTTTTCTAAACACTTTAGATATAATTCTCTCTCTTGATTTAATTTCCAAAAATTAAATCCTTAATTAATAATATTAAGAACTTTTCTTAATTAATTTATAATCAATTAAATCTCATTTAATCAATTATTAAATTTGCCAATTAATTATTTATTTCACAAATAAATAATTATTAGCCATTATTAATTAATTCCTCCACCATAAAATCATTCTCTTTTTATGGTGTGACCCTGTAGGTTCAATATTAAGCCGGTAGTAGAAATAAATAATAATAAAACTATTTTATCATTATTTATATAAATTCTCTAATTTATTAAATATGATTAATTAATTAATCACATTTATTCTACATCGTGATGGATACTTTTCAGCATATCGCGACTATCCGGATAAAATGAATTCACTGCTTAGAATACCAAGAACCTATTCAGTGAAGAGTTACCGTACAATAAACTCCTTCTACCCTACAATGTCCCGATTAAATACAAGGCATGAATCTCGTGTCAAGCCTATCTAATTCAATCACTTGCTTACCATTTACTATGCTTAGTTCTATGCAAATTAGAAACTCCTTTCTAATTTCATTCACTCTAGCCAGAGATTCCTGAACTAGCATAAGTGGATCAGCCTTGAACATTCGCTTCCTTCACTGGAAGGGGTAGATCCTTTATTGATCATACACTATCTTCGTGTACAAATTCCTATACCCAGAAGAGCCCTAATAATTGTCCCTGGAGACTAAGAACTAAACCAAAGCATAGTTCAGTGTACACAAGATGACTATGATGACCTCAAGTCTAAGGATACTTGTACAACTATCACTATGTGAACAACTGCTGACACGTGAGTGAACTCCATCAGTTGTTCAGCTGTGCGAGTCATGTTCAGTGAACTTATTCTATAATAAGCACCTACATACTAGCTATAGTGTCACCACACAAATGTCTATGAGAACATACATCCTTCATAATGAAGCAAGCATAGTATGTACCGATCTTTGCGGATTATTAATTACCAGTTAGTAATCCTATGACCAGGAACTATTTAAGTTTAGAGTTATCATCTTTTTAGGTCTCACTATTATGATCTCATCATAATCCATAAAAAGCTTTACTCTAAACTATGGTATATCTTATTTAAACACTTAAATAGATAGAGCCCGTAATAAAAATAAAACAAGTCTTTTATTAAAATCAATGAAATCAAAAACAGATTATATAAAAAGTTATTCCTAAATCCTAATACATGATTGGACTTAGGACATATTCCTTTCACTATAGACTTAGGCCAGCCATGTAATTTGAATACGTTGTCCAAATAAGCCTGGGCTACCTCAACAGCAGTAAAAGGATGAGCTAAAGCTATAAAGTGCGAATATTTTCTCAACCTATCCACTACAACAAATATAACTGATTTGCCTCCAGATTTGGGTAAACCAGTTATAAAGTCCATAGAAATGTCAGTCCATACCTCATCAGGATTAGGTAATGGCTGTAACAAACCAGGGTAAGCCACCAGATCACTTTTATTTCGTTGACAGATTTGACAATTTCTCACCCATTTCCGAACATCATTAGACATTCATTTCCAATAAAATAACTGTTTGATTCTTTTCAGTGTTAAATCTCTTCCAGAATGCCCTCCCTCTGGAGTTGCATGGTGCCAAAGTAGAATCTGCTTCTTTAAGTCAGGTTGATTACCGATCATTATCCTATTCCCTTTTTTTAACAAACCATTTTCAAAAGAATTAGAGTTTCCAACCTGATTGTGCTGAATTTTCAATAAAATTTCTTGAGCAGCAGCATCATCCGTATAACTGGATGCAATCAAATCATATAAATTGGAAGAGATTACAGATATTGCCAAACATAAATCTCAGAACCTTGTGCCCTTGACAACGCATCGGCTGCAACATGTTCTTTACCACTTTTATATTGTATCTCATAGTCAAAACCAAGCATTTTTGATAACCAAAATTGCTGAAAGGGAGTTGATACTTTCTACTTAACAACCACTTCAGGCTCTTCTGATCAGTCTTAATAATAAAGTGACTACCTGACAAATACTGCTCCCATTTCTGAACTGCAAAGACAATATTCAGTAACTCCTTTTCATAAACTGATAGTTTTTGCCATTTGGGACCTAAAGTTCTACTAATAAAGGCTAAAGGATGACCTTGTTGCATCAATACAACTCTAATACCCTTATTAGAAGCATCTATTTCTACAATAAATGACAAATCAAAATTAGGCACAGCTAATACAGGTGTAGTAGTTAAAGCCACTTTTAATTCTTCAAAAGCTTTCTGAGCATGTTTTGTCCATTCAAATGCTTCTTTTTTAACAAATCTGTAAGAGGTTTGCTAATTAAAGCATATCCTTTAACAAATTTCCTATAGTACCCAGCCAAGCCTAAAAATCCCCTCAATTCTTTAACACTACGTGGTACTTGCCAACTGTTAACAGCTGATACTTTATTTGGATCAGTCTCCACACCTTGTGCTGATATAAAATGGCCCAAATACTCAATCTTCTGGACAGCAAATGCACATTTACTAGCTTTCATAAACATATTATTATCTTTCATAAGTTGAAAAACTGCAGCTAAATGAATCCAATGATCCTCGAAATTCTTACTATAAACCAGCACATCATCAAAAAATACCAAGACACACTTTCTTAGTAATGGCCTAAAAACAACATTCATCCAAGACTGGAAAGAAGCAGGAGCAATAGTCAAGCCAAAAGGCATGACTAAAAATTCATAATATCTGTGTGTGTCTTGAAAGCAGTCTTAAAAATATCATCAGGGTGCAATCTTAGTTGATGATAACCTGCTCTCAAGTCCAGTTTACTGAATACTTTAACACCATCCAACTCATCAATGAGTTCATCAATTACCGGTATTGGGAACTTGTCCTTTACCGTTTTTCTATTTAGGTTGTGTTTGGTATTACTGTTGCTGACAACAACAACAACTTTTCGCTGAAAAGCAGTTAAAAACTGTTTGGTAAAATTCAAAAGCTGCTTTTCGAAAAAGTGCTTTTGGCCTAAAAGCTGTTGTTAGAGAAAACAAGTCCCCCCATGCTTTTAGAAAAAGCTGCTTTTGAGCTTTTGCGGGAAGAAAATGCTGATTTCACCATCAAACCTTACCAAAAGCATTATTATATTTAAATTTTTGCATCAAAACATATACATATCAAAAAAATTACCAAACAGTCATCTGATTTTTACAACACTTTTTTCAACAACACTTTTTCTACCAGCACAACAGTTTTTAACAGCAATACCAAACAGAGCCTTAGTTCCCTGTAATCTATACACAGCCTCCAAGTTCCATCTTTCTTACCAACCAAAACTACAGGAGAAACAAAAAGGGATGAGCTATCTTGTATAATACCCCTTTCCAACATTTCCTGTACTAATTGTTCTATTATATCTCTTTACTTCAATGGGTACCTATATGGTCTGATATTTACAGGCCCTTTACCTGGTGCAAGTGGAATCTTATGCTCAAAAGTCCCTCTGCTAGGAGACAAATCCCTTGGTTCCTCAAAAACTGCAGCAAACTATTCCTTTAGTTGTTGTAACTCTGCTGGTTCTGGTTTTGAAAGTGGTAAAGAATCACATTAAGATACTTCTTTACTAGCCAATATCAATGAAGATATTTTTCTTACTTGAACCAAACAGCAGTGAACAGGATTTTCTATTATTTTCTAGGTGGTTGACCTTCCAACACCTTAATCTTCTTTTGTGGTATTCCCTTCAGTGAAATCTGCTCATCATCCAAGATAAAATTCATCTTTAATTTTTTAAAGTCCCAATATACTGGACGAATGGTAGACAACCACTGTATCCCAAGTACCATATCACAACTACCCAATGGTATTAACATCACCTCGACATTGAATTTCCTACCATTCATAACCCAATTGAACTCCTCACACACATGTTTGCAGACAATATGATTCCCATCTGCTACTGTAACTGCTTGTGCTGATACTTCCTTCACCGTACATCCCATCTTCTTAGCAAATTCTAAATCCAAAAAGTTGTGAGTACTACCAGAATCTACTGAAATGTGAACTGAATTATTTTCTACCAAACCCTTTAATCTCTCATGGTTTGAAAGTTCTGATTTCCAGCTAGGGCATTTACTGAAATACAAGGTTCCGTTTCATTCTCCAACATTAAAGACACATCTTCTTCACATTGCTCATCCATACCATCATCATCACCATGTACTTCTATTATAAAAAGATGAGGCTCCCTGAATTTACATTTATGTCCTCTCTCATACGCCTGGTCGCAATAATAGTATAGTCCTTTTGCTATTTTCTCACCATATTATTCACTATAGTTTTAGCAGGTGTTGGAGTTGGCAGTAAGGGTGGTAAGTTGTTATCCAACATAGGTACAGACTGCAATGGTTTATGCTGATTGTATGGTGATAGAGTGTTAAACTTGTAAAGTTTACTAGTGACAGCTAATGACTCTTCCTTCAATCTTGCATACTCAATTGCTTCTGCAATAGTTCCTGGTTTGAATGCCCTAACAAATGGCTTAATAACAGGTTTCAAACCACCAACAAAACTATCTAAAATGTAAGAATCAGGCAAGACATGATTATACTGCAACATCAAAGATCTTATACCTTCAAATTCATCTATATAATATTCTAATTGACCTGCTTGATGTAACTTGTTAAAATTTTCCACAACTTTTCCAGTCCCATCATCTTTAAACCTTGCTACCAGATCTATAATGAAGTCATCCCACTCTACATTTCTCCTATTAGCCAAATAACCGGTAACCCATGTTTCAGCCTTACCCAACACGTGTAAAGAGGCTAAATCTACCTTCTGTTCCCCAGTGATTTTACATAATTCGAAGTATCTATTACACTTCTTGATCCAAACCTTAGCATTGCTACCATAAAATTTAGGAAAATCGACTTTAAGAGTAAACTTCAATGATCTGTTGTTACCTGAATCAAGAATCAGTGTTAAATCATGATTTCTTGGGATTTCTGTTCTAGTTCTTTGAGATGAGCTTGCCCCTTGTAATTGCGCCTTCATTTCCTCGATTGTACGCATCAGTTTGATCATCGTTTCTTCAACTTTCTTGTTCTATAATTCCTGCTTTTGATTAAATGTCTCCGACTTTTGATCTACAGTCTTGATATGTTCTTCCATGACTGATGATTTTCTGGTTATAGCCAATTGAACAGATTCGATTATATCTATTTTGTGTATAATGCGCAAGAACGAACAACTCTGATACCACTGATGAAGGACAAAAATATTTCTTCTTTATTAACTAATTCTAAGCAAGCTTATAAAGATAACCAGAGAGAATCACAGAGAAAGGAGATGAGAGATACAAAATTTTCATTTCTTAATTTCTTAAATGATCCAATTTACACAATAGAGTTTTTATATAAAGGAAGAAGCTAACAAATTTTCCCGCTCCTTTCCTTAATAGCCAATCATCAATCAATCAACTATTTAACTATTTAACTAATATGTTTATTTATTATTTTTACTCCTATAACATTACCAAATTTTCTTACCAAACAATCTGATTTTTCAAATTTATGCTTAGACACATGCAATTATACTATTAGGCCCGCAAAATAGATGTTAAAATAATTGGGTTTAAGAATTATTGGGCTAAATCTGGTCAAAGCCCGGGTCAAATCCTGGCCTGGACTGGCCTAGCAGGCTGAATAAGTCCTTCATTTTTAATAACAAATCCGGCCTGGTCTGCTAGGATAATTAAAAAGCCCAGTCCAGTCATTCTAATAAAAGCCCAGTCCTTTTATAGTGCGGTCCAGTCTTTCTAAGAAAAGCCCAGTCTTTTTAAATATGGTCTTAGGCCTAGCAGGCCAGACCTTGGTGCAGGTTTGTTGAAAAAGATTTTGAGAGTATTCGGAAAGTTGGCACTACTGTGTTCCCGAACCTTTTTAACGAAAGAAAAGAAATTGAATATTTAGTTTACTAAACAAATTGGGGATTTAGGGATCTGGAGAGAAGAGAGATTGATATGAGATTTGAAAGAGAGAATGATCAGTAGATTTATCCGGATAGATTTTAATAAATGGGCTGGGCTTTAATCTGTTGGGTTGGGTCATTGATTTATTTATTTTTGTTAAGGCTCGAACTCGGCTTAGTTAGACTCGGCTCGTATTTGTTCACGAACAAGCTCGTGTTCGGCTCGTTAGTTAACGAGCTCGAACATGAATTTTTGTTCGATAAAGAAGCTCGGCTCGGTTCGTCAGATAAAAAATAAAAGCTCGACTCGTTTACATCAAAACTCGGCTCGACTCGGTTCGTGAACAACCCTAATTGTGGAGATCTACCTCATTATAACAGATATACTCGGAGTATCAGATACGACACATATCCTAATTTCGGACTCGGCACCTCCGAAAATCTTGGACACGGGACACCGTCCGAATTTTAGAGACGGGGACTCGACATAATTAAATATTATATATATTTTTTATATTAGTGAAATAAGAAATATGATATTGTTAGTCAATTTATAATTTTTTTATTATTACTTTTGGTAAAATTCATAATTTTAAAGTAACCAGTCATTTGATATTGACAGTATGCCAGTTAATGTTAGGTCACACAACACTATAGAAGGGGGTTTGATTATTTTGAGTGTCTTGAGTTTTGGTGGGCTTAGGTGGAGTTTGTGTTTCTTCAGACATGATTGTAAACCGGATCTTACTATTTGTATATCAACATAGTAGCTCTGATACCACTTGTTAGGTCACACAACACTATAGAAGGGGGTTGAATATAGTGTTTATACAATCAAATCGATTTATCAACACAAGTATGCAACAGTAATCAAGTATATTCAATATAATAAACTTTGTTACAATATAACAATTGTTCTCTCTCAGTGATGAACAATATCACTAAGAGCTGCTAGGGTTATTAAGAATAATGTTCTCGTGAATGATAACAGATATAGTGTAAACCCTAAGCTGTGTTTATGTAGTACACAGTTACAAGATATCTTCTAATTGATATAGAATATAATTCTGTCTCCTAAAATATTTCAATCAGATATTCTCTTCTACAAGTCTTCTAGCTGTCCAACTCTTCATGCATATCTTCTATTATTTTAGTCCAGATCCTCTCCTGTAAATCAGCCGCATTCCTTATCTGAAGTACCCACACTTAAGTCCTGATATAAATCCTGACGGCCTTAAGTTCTGATATAAGTTCTGACTTCAGTAAGTTCTGATTTCCAGTAAGTCCTGATATTAAGTTATGAAACTAAACACATCAGATTAGTTATGACATCACAAATATATCTAACAGTTAATTCATAAAATAATAGTACTAAATTTAAAATTGTGCAGTAGTAAACAACTAGATTCAGCTATCTTATCTTAAAAATGAATCCGGACAAAGTATAACCAATATACATCTATTATTTACTATTTACTTTATACATATACAAATTTATAAATATTAAGTCGTTCTACTTTTCTTCTGCTTCTTGTATCTTCTTCTTTTATCTTCGATTCTTCGTCATAGTCTCATCTCTTTCGTTACTTTCCACAACGTTCTTCCTTTTTTCACGTGAAATCACTAAAAGTAAAGATATGAAACATCACTTATTCCGGGTCGAAGTCTGCTAAGACGAGGATGAAGGGTCGAATTTTCAAATAGCAGGTCTGGTATGTATTCCAGGTCGTTTATAGTGTCGGGTCGGGTCAACACGGGTACGGCCGCCAGAAGTGACGAGTCGGAGTAACTAAGATCTTGCCTCAATAAGAATTCTTTCTCCAGAAGATCATCCAACCATATCGTAACTCTATAACAGAGCTCGCTGTAGCAAAAGAAATTAAGTAACAAGCCATCTTGTTCAGCCTCTGTTAAAAATGATAAGTCTCAGCATTGCCTTGAACATAGTACCCGTGTTAGGTATGAAATGCACACAGGGGGTGAATATGTTTTCTTGATTTTACTTACTTAAAAACTGTGTTTGAATGTTTTCAAGATAATCAAGTTAAGTGTTTGGCAGCTTGAACTCGATAGACTAAATTATTGTAGTGATAATCAAATAACTGTAAAGACATAAACACAATTATCAAAACTCACTTGATTTATATTAAAATCAAATTAGTTGTGCTACAAATATGTGTTCTTGAATAATAAGAACTCAACTACTTCTCTTGAGAGAATACAAGATTTCTCGATCTGTTTTGTTACAACTGAACTAAGGATTCATGACATGCTTTATAGATCAACATGCATAGTTTACAGAACTTGCACTAAAATAGACTAACACATTTTCTAAAATCCGTTTGTCTGTATCCATTTTAAGTGCAGTAAATATGCATATAATCTTCTAGGTCTGTGATCCTCCTTTATCCAGTTCATCTTGGCACTTGATCTTGCGTTCCTCAAACTGCATTTGTAGACTTTCTATTTCAGTGATAAAATGGTTTGCTGACCGATAATCTTGAATCTTCAAGTTGGCTGCATTATGTAATTTGAGTTGTTATCGAGATCTTCATTACTGTATAGATATGTCTCATATCAACATGTAGAATGACTTATCGAAATCTTTACTTCTCTACAAGACTTATGACTTGTCAATATCTCCAGTTCTCTATACGCAGTTTAACTTGTCGACTTCTTTAGTTCTCTATATGCAGTTTAACTTGTCGATATCTCCAGTTCTCTATATGCAGTTTGACTTGTCGATATCTCAGTTCTACATGCAGTTTTGACTTATCGATTTCTCCACTTCTCTATATATATTTTTGACTTGTCGATATCTCCAATTTTCTACATATATTTTTGACTTCTCTACAAGTAGAGTGACATCTCTACAACTATAATGACTTCTATACAAGTATGATAACTTCTCTACAAGTATAATGACTTCTCTACAAGTAAAGTGACACCTTTACAAGTACAATGACTTCTCTACAAGTAGAGTGACTTTCCTATAAGCTTATCTGACTTCTCGATATAACTTGACCTGTGACTTCTTGACATTTGACTTGGAACATTTTTCAATCCACAACATAATTCTTCACCAAGCAGTTTATCTTCATTCTGAAGCATGCTCAGGCTTGATATTGTTCCAGAAATTTATTCCTAACTTGTTGGTTGTTTACTGAAAAATACTCCAGTCTAGTCTACCTAACAATTTTACAGCCTCAAGAAATATCATAACATAATACATAATTACAAGTCAACTAAATCTTGGGATTGTTAAAATGACTTAGTCTTGTTATGTAAAGGCATGTCTTGCACAAACATCTCCCCCAATTCGTGCAAAGATTACTTATCACAAATTCATGCCCGATAATAAGACTAATCCCAAGCTAAAATTTGAAAGATAAACAGAAACACAAAGATACATAATTTTATACATGAATGTCACTTAAAAGTTACAAAAATATTTGAGTTTACAGAATTAGCTAATGTCTTCATAGCCAGGCTGAGATCTAATTAAATTCTTGAGTCTAATAAGACACTTTAATTCTTCAATGATTTCAATACCTCTGAGTGCTTCCACAAGATTTAGCCATTCATTTAATGAGTAACTGTCATGGTACTTGACTCTGTATCTTGAGAATCTGCAAGTCTTGATATTAAAAAAATACACCATCTGTAGAAACTATACTCAATCCTCTAGCTCAACTCATTGATCTTTTCTCAAACATCTTCATCTCCTTAGCCTTTTTGATAACATATGCTTCCCTTTCAGCCTTCTCCCTTGCATTTCTTTCATCTCTTTCTCTCAATCTTCTAGCCAACTCAACCTTCCTCATTCTTGTAAAAGCATCCTTACGAGTCATCAGACTAATTAATCACTCTTTCAAGTTCTACTCTTGAGTAATTTCAATTACTTCTTTGTTGAGTAAGTTGACTGTGCCATCTTTGAAGTAAATTTTTACCTCTCCTAAAGTTTCTACACGGACTTTGACTATTCCTTCAGCTAGTTGATTGTTGTAGTCATCTTCTGAATTTTTTTTTCCTGAAATTGGTAGAGAATCTTCTTGATTAAAGCACTTCCATAGTGCACCTATTTCAACTTTTGTTTTCTTTAATTTTCTTCCAGTTGACTTAAAGTGTATTTTGGATGGTGGTTTAAATGATGGAGGTTTAGTCATTTTATTCAAGGAGTTTTGGTTGGCTAAGATATATATTTTGAGTACAGAGTTGGACGTGAGTTTGTAAAGGTATTTAGGCTTGAAGGTTTGGATGGTTTGAGTTTTTGTTTGGCTAGGGTTTTGGGTTGAGGTTTGCAGAGTTGCAGATTTATGGCTTACTATCTTTCCCATCCCCCCACTCTTCTTCTTTCTACCTTCATCTTTTTACTTCTTCTTATCTCTCTTGCTTGCAGCATCTTTTTGACTACTACTTCTCTTACTAGATTGACTTGGATTTGAGTCAAAAGATTTGTGTTCATTTTTCTTTTGCTCATCATCATCCTTGTCATTTATATTAGTCTTTGGCAACATATCATCAACATTCCTCAAGTATCTCCCAAAAATATTGATCATCTCATGATCCTCAATAGTCTTGGTCTTCTCAGTCTTTAGCGCAGACTCAATCACCATCATTACCTTATTATTCTTCATGACACAATGCTTTGGGATTAGAAAATATCTGCATTTCTTGGTAGTTGAACATATGTAGACCACTCCCTTGCTAGGTTTAAGATATGCCTCGGGAAAAGCTCCTTATTGGCCTGCTTTGAGTTCCCTTAGCAATTGACTGTCCTCTTAAATCATCACTTCGACTTTATTGATGAAGATGTTCATTTTTGAGGCTCTCCTAGATTTAAGAAATGCTAGTGAGACCTGCATGCATCTGTCAACTCCAGTATCATTGATATTGACTACCACTCTCTGTTCCCTTAGCATTTCCCTGGTGACTAGTACCACTCTCAAGAAGTTCACATTGTTGTTGATAACCCTCTTGTTAGTATGATGGTTGAGATTCACTAAGACTATCAGGCCCTCTGGAAAGTCACTAAACTCCTTGTCATAGCAAGGGCCTTCAGCTGCCATCTTGAGTCTCTCCTCCATACCAGCATCTTCACTCTGACTTGTAGATTTTAGCTTGGACTCTATCTCCCCCTTAGGCTTGGTAGTAGGCAAGTTAGTTTTCCGAGGGATCTATGACCTAACAATCTTTGGTGTTTCTTGGAGAGGAACTTTAAAGGCACCCATGAAAGCTCCCAATGACACAACTGTCTATATTTGGAAATAGTTTTGGGAGTCTATCAAGGATTTGAGTCATTTTACTGGTTGTGGACAAGAGTTGTGAGCTGACTGACTTGAGAACACTACACCATATATGGCCTCTACCAACACTTTTTTTGGTGTTACAAGTAAAAATGTTACCTTAAATCACTAAAATTTGATCTGAGCTAACACATTTTTTTAGCGTTACAATAGAGGTTAGCCGATGTTACTATAGACATGAGAAAATTACTACTGTAACATAAAAAAGTGTTAGGATTGACACCGGAATATGTGTTACCGTAGAGGTCAAAATCTAGGCGGTTGATTATGGCGGTCAATTTTTGACCAATTATTTGGGCGGCCAAAAACTAAATTAGAGCCCGCTCAATTATTTGCCTAAAAACTCTTCAAAACTCTCTAATATATCAAAACTCATTCTCTCTTTAAAACAAACACACAAAACATACACAACAAGAGCTAATCGAAAAGATGAAGTTTTAGGGTTCAGTGTTTTTAGTCTTCTCAGTCGGGTTTGGGTAGTTATGAGCTTGGAAGAAATTAGGGTTCCAGTATTTAGAGGCTTGAAGTGAATTTGGGCTCAAAAAATTGGGGTTTTTTCCTCAACAGGGATTAGGGCTTATAACCAGGGCTTTCTTCTTAATCGAGCTTGTAATTTGGGGTTTTCTTCTTGTTGGGTTCAATATTTAGTCGGGTATGCTCTTATTTTCTTCTCTTATTTTCTTGTAGTTGGGTTTGATTTGTTTGTTTTTATTTCTTGTTAATGATTTTGTAGTATTAGAATGTATAGCGAATACTTGCAATACCGTTAGGTCAGTCACTTATTTGTTATAATCTTGGATGAAATCAAATGTTGCATTGAATAATTTTATTGATTTGTTGCTTATGATAATATTGGCCTATGTATTTCGATTTAGATAGAGCATTGACATATGTTTCTTTTGTGTTTTAACATTAAGTTTGCAGAAATAAGCTAATATGAACTCAAACGGAAAGGGAAATTCTTAGTCTTCTGGACCATATATTTTTTCCACTTTATACGCTTACTTCGAGAGTGATAAATTATATTGTTTATTCATGGAGTTCTACAGTAGCGGTAATCTTTATAGTCTTCGACATAAGCAGCCCACAAGTACTTCATAGAAGAAGCTACACAGTCAGTAACTATTTACTTTGTTACATGTAAACTTCTGATCTTGCAAAATATTCTCTAAATTTTACATAACTTGATAATTGCCACTAATTAATTTCATAGAGATTGGTGCTTTATGCAATTATGCATTAGCTTTCTCCAGAGCTTAATGTTTGTCAAATGCGTAGAAATTGTATGTTTAACATAAACTTGTCTGTCTAAAAAGTCATCTTTTCAAGGAAAACTCTGGGATACATTTAAATTATGTCGTGTATGTTATTTTATTCACGAATTGCATTATTTGGCTTAGCCAGCTCAATATTAAGATGTATCTATGTTGTCATATTTTCTGATATTGATACACCATGCCAAGCGAAAGCAGACGAGAACAAGGATTGTTATACTTGTTGCACTTGTTGCAGGGAGTACAATTTACTAGTGCAAATATGGTGTACATATTTTTTGCTTTTTTCTGCAGCTTCTGAGATTGCAAAAATCACTTATTGTGATATTCTGTTATCTAATTTTTGTGCTATCTTGTTACGAAGAGTACATTTTACTAGTGCAATACCTCTTTCTGTAGGTACACTCCCCTAAGGATAAAAACTTCTAACAATCTGTCGCGTTTAAGATGTGATCTTTGGCCACTGTATATTAATATCTATCTATTAAATAATTTTTATTAGATAGTAACTCCTACTTCCCATCTATCTTAGGTCAAGCTATCTGAAACCAAGTCTTATTTGGAGACAGCTAAAGGGAAAATCACAGATGTTACGACAAAACTTAGTGAACAACAATTATTAATATAGAAGCTGGAAGATGATATATGCAAGGTTTGAATAATTAGTTCTAAATCTAAGAACTGTTAACAGCTAACAAAATCTGCATTGGCTATTCTTTCAACTTTGTAATAATCTTTTGTTAAATGTGATTAGCAGTTGTACTTAGTTAGAATTCAATAAAATATCTTTCTTAACGTGTTGGCACGACTGCTCGTTATTTCAAATATTGACACAAGTAAATGCGATATTTCTCTTTATTTTGCACAAGGCATAAGCTGATCCCTTTTTCTATGCGCATGTATAAATTTCATTTACTAATACTATATTTAAAGATTTATAACCATGCAACTTTTATTTTATAGACTTTGCAATGTACTCTTTTAAAGTCTAGTAACTTAAAGTCTAATAATTTCGAAGCCTAATAAATTTTTTAAATTTACTACTGTGTTGCCTTTAAAATTAGGTGTTTAGAAAATAGAATCAGAAAGTGTTAATGAAGCTGGTTGATGCCCTATTTTAGGTACTTCTTATTTTTTGTATTAATACATACAATCAATATTACTCTTTTTATTAAAGGTGTGTTATCTTAATTGTTTTTTAGGACCAATAATTTATGGGTGCTTGTATTGTCCAGTTAAAATTATAAGAACTAGGGACCTTTGCCTGCGCGCTACGCGTGCTAGCAAAAAAAAATTAATTGTATTATTTTTTACGATTAGCACCAAATAAATTATTTTACCATTTCTTTTTATAATTTGAATATTTTATTTTTCGCCGGAAATCATGGTGTTGAGTTTAGGTAAAAGTATCTCAAATAATATTGTCACGAATAGTTGCGATATGATGTTAGTTTTATTTTTTTGTTGCTAATATATAAGAGAAAAACAAAAGTTTCAAATTAGACAATAGCATAAATTACTTAATGTGGTTTAATTTTATGAAAAAAATGTATAGATACCAAATTGTGGCCTAATTGAAATATAATTGACACATCTCCTATTCTTTTATCAGGCACCAAAATGTTTCAGCTATTATTTTTACTACAACTACATGGTAACTATCACTTGAATATAAAATGGAGGTATTATTGTTATTCATCGGGTCCATTTTGTTACTTCCTCACCCTTACATCATTGATTTTTTTTCACATATGATATTACATGTGATACTTCTGTGTATATCTTTAAGTTTGTTGAACATTAGTGATGAGTGATTAAGTAATTGTTCGGATATGATTTTCTTCATCCATGCATGTTCTTCATATCATCTATATATTCTTAAAGTGTACTCCTTAATTTACCCATTTTGCAAATGGGTAAATTTTTTACCCATAACCCATATTAAGTATAAAATCACTAGATCCATGGATATATCCACAAAATTTACCCAATGGGTAAATAAATTTACCCATGACCCATATTAAGTATAAAATCTATATATCCATGGATATATCCATATAAGTTTACCCATTTTTTTACCCATCAAAACACTAAACATGGAAAATTTTTGAATTTTAAAATTTAAACATCTTATCTAAGGAAAGATTTGCATGATTTTCTCACATCTTTTACAACACTAATTCAATGATAAATAGATTTTCCTATTCTCTCTCATTCTTTATTTACACATTTAATTGTTTTTTTTGAAATTCAAATTTCCTTAATTATCTTATATCCAATCAAATTACCCAATTAATATTATATGTGTGCTACTCAAAATTCACAATTTTAGCCACGAATACGATAAAACTATCTATTCAAATATATCTACCTTCAAAAACCACTATTTCAAATTACATCAGACATTTATCTCTCTCATTCTTCTGTTTTCAATTTTTTTTTTCTTTTTATTCGACTTTTTACTCTTTTTTTTGTAATTTTAGTATAATTTTTTGTATTGATTTGATATGTCATCTCTTTTACTCTTTCTTTTTTTGTAATTTTAGTATTATTTTTTTGTATTGATTTGGTATGTTTGTATAAATATTCTTAATCTAAATTTATAATTTGAAATTTAAAAAGCAAGCTATCTATGGAAAAATATTTTAGACTAAATAATCATGCATGATTTGCTCCTTTATTTGTTATATTTTTAAATTTTGAATTTCATACTTATCTAGGGAAACTGTCACTCCTTGATATAAATTGAGTTAAATTATTGATATATATAGTCTGTTATTCTTCTTCTCTCAAATTTCAAATCTCAGAATCTCATTTTCTCTCTTTCTTTTTGCAGGTTACATGTATCTGGTTCTTGATGTCACAGTGGACATGGAAGCTTCTCTGATAATATTGAGAAGGATGGATCTTGGGTTCCTGTAAAGTTTCTTCACTCTCATACTCATAACTCAAGAATTGTTTTTTCACAGTTCCTTATAATAAAATGTGCATCAATGTTTTTTATTTTGGTTTCAGCTACCAGAAAAGATATACAAAAGTCTGTCAGTCCACATTAAACTTCTGAGATTCAAGATTCCTTTTCCCATATTTGCATATCTTCATATCTGGTGAGAAATCATCTCTGTTTTGATAGAAGCTAAAATCCGTCTCTAAGTTCTTAGAACATAAAAGCTCATAATTTTTACGTATAATCTGCATAAATAATATATCAGCAAAAGTCCAGGGAAGAAATATTCACAGTTCAACTCATATAGTGATATATTTCACCTGAGTGAGAAGAATTTGGTGGTAACGTCGACATTGTGTTGGACTGCAATGCTATCTTTCCTTGGCTACATGGCTAATACATTTGGCCAGGACTGTTGCAGTTAATACTATTAAATTACAGTGATATTGCATCTTGTATCATGTATCATGCAAAGAAGTGCTGATGCAATTGGCAATGATGGAGGAAGCTAATGCTAGAGGAATGAATTGAAGTTTAACTGTAATGCCATATTTCAATGTTAGTGTCGGTGATTTTTGTTAATTTGTAGTCTGTTGCTTAGTGAGCTTCAATTTTCTAAATAGTGAGTGGGTTCTTCTTTAGTATATTTGGTCCAAGAGTATGTGAGACTGCATGCTATGTTTAATAATTGTATTAGTATCTTCTTCGTGAGGTTTGAACTATCAGGGCTTGCTGTGTTCTATTTTAATATATCAATTGACTTTATAAAAAAAAGGATGTTTTTATAGTTACAGAAATTGCAAAGTATATAAATAATAAATTTAGTACAAGTTTATTCATTTCTACATTTTATTGAAAAATCAGATTAAAAAGTATCATAGTATATAAATAATAAATTTAGTTTATATGCATACTTTTTATTGTATTTTACTAATAAAATTATTAAGTTCATTCAAATTATGTACAAAAAAATATTATAAAGATAAAAGTGCAATATTAAAATATGAAATGTTTGGATAAATTATGTAACCTTATATAATATTGATTTTGAGGTCAATTATCTTTTGATATTAAAATCTCAAATATTGAATGAATTAATGAAAATCTCAAAAAATTTAAAAAAGAGATAGTGTGATATTTATGCGATATTTTTATGCATTTCAAAATATATGCACACACCATTTATATTTTCAAAAAAATTATATTTATCTGCATTTCAAAATCATTGTTATATTTTATGTAATTTTAATTTTTTTTACAGCAAATTATGTCGAGAAATGAAATATTTTAATTTTATAATATTTTTTCTAAGAATTAATTTTATAATGCTTAAAATAGGAGGTGTCAATGTAAGGTGAATATAAGTAATATTAAATTGAATTTTTAATAAAAAAAATTCCGTTAGAAAATAATTTTAATGCACAAATATTTACTTTTGTAAATTGTATACATCAAATATAACATAGTGGTTGTCAATTAACATATTTTAAAATAACTTATGTAGAGTATTTATATATATATATTTTTTCAAAGTTTAAAGTGTGAGGTGTCGTCATGGCGAGTAATATTGAATTAAATTGTATATCAAAATTCAGCTATTTTGATATACTTTTCATTTGTCTATAATATATATTTATCTTTTGAAAATTAATGTAATTTATATAATTTTAATTTTTTTTACATCAAACTCTGTCGAGAAAATAAATATTTTGATTTTATTATTTTTTTTGAATAATTAATTTTATAATTTTTAAAATTGGAGGTGTGAGTTTAAGGTGGCTATCAGTAATATTAAAATGATTTTTTAACAAAAAGTTTTTGTTGCAAAATAATTTTAATGCACTAATATATATTTTTGCAAATTATATACATCAAATATAATATAATAGTTGTCAAATAACATATTTTAAAATAACTTATGTAAAGTATATATATTTATTTTTTCAAAGTTTAAAATGCGAGGCCGTGTGATATTGAACTAAATCGTATGCTATTTTGAATATAACTATATAATTTTTATTTGTATATATTTACCTTTTGACAATTAATTTAATTTTTATAATTTTAAAATATTTTAATTTTATTATCTTTTTTTTGAATAATTAATTTATAATGTTTAAAATTGGAAGTGTCAGTTTAAGGTGGATATTAGTAATATTAAAATAGTTTTTTAATATAAAGTTTTCGTTGTAAAATAATTTTAATGCACTAATGTTTTAATTTTGCAAATTGTATACAAATTGTATATATCAAATATAACATAGTGATTTTCAATTAACATATTTTTAAAATAACTTATTTCAAAGTTTAAAGTGTTAGGACACCGAGTAATGTTGAACTAATTGACATGTTTAACAATTGTATTAGTGTCTTCTTCGAGAGGTTTGAACTATCAGGCTTGCTGTGTTCTATTTTAATATATTAATTGACTTTGTAAAAAAAAGAACTTACAGAAATTGCATAGTATATAAATAATAAATTTAGTACAAATTTATACATTTTTACATTTTATTGAAAAAATCAGATTAAATAGTATCATAGTATATAAATAATAAATTTAGTTTATATGAATACTTTTTATTGTATTTAACTAATAAAATTATTAAGTTCATTCAAATTATGTACAAAACAATATTGGATAAATAAAAGTGCAATATTAAACTATGAAAAGTTTGGATAAATTATGTAACCTTATGTACTATTGATTTTGAGGTCAATTATCTTTTGATATTAAAATATCAAATATTGAATGAATTAATGAAAATCTCCAAAAATTTAAAAAAGAGATAGTGTGATATTTATATGACATTTTTATGCATTTCAAAATATATGCATACACAGTTTACATTTTCGAAAAATTATATTTATCTGCATTTCAAAATCATTGTTAAATTTTACGTAATTTTAAATTTTTTACACGAAACTATGTCGAGAAAAGAAATATTTAATTTTATAATATTTTTTTTCAATAATTAATTTTATAATGCTTAAAATAGGAGGTGTTAAGGTGGATATCAGTAATATTAAAATGAATTTTTATAGAAAAAATCCGTTAGAAAATAATTTTAATGTACTAATGTTTGCTTTTGTAAATTGTATACATCAAGTATAAGTTGTCAATTAACATATTTTAAAATAACTTATATAGAGTATTTATATTTTTTTCAAAGTTTAAAGTGTGAGGTGCGCCTAACGTGATGGCGGATAATATTGAACTAAATTTTATATCAAAATTTAGCTATTATTTTGAATATTTTAATTTTTATTATCTTTTTTTGAAGAATTCATTTTATAATGTTTAAAATTGGAAGTGTCACTTTAAGGTGACTATTAGTAATATTAAAATATTGAAGAATCAAAATTTGTGTCGACGGGTATTTCAACCATCCTTATATTCCTTCTATGTCATCTGTGTCATTTTCAAACCTGATTAGCATTTGATAACGTCATATTTTTTGTTAGATCTCTCATCTCCCTTTATAATCTAACTAAAGTGGGTTATAAGGTTAATATCTAAAACAAGTGCATATACTGCATCTGTTTATGTAGATATTTGGTTATTGTTACAATTTCGTCAATATTATTTTGTGTATGATGTTACATGCACGGGTAATCTTAGATTTATGTGAAAAGTTTAAACATGATATCGGTTTTAAACATGTTGAAGGGGATTTTGACTCACAACAAGAAAATGGTTATCAAAACAACTTGATAATCATCACACGCTGCTCAAACATAGGGGAGTAAAAAAATGTGGTATCACTGATACACATACTATATATATATTTTTTTTTATTACCTATTCTTCTATTTCTTTTTATTTTGACATTATTAGTGGCAAGTTTAAATACAACACATCTTATAAATATTCCAGAATTTAATTTTTTTAAGGGGAACTAATGAACATGCTTTCTATCCGGGTGATTATGCTATCGATGTGCGCATTTTTATACCTATATCACTTTCATCACCCTCAAATGCAAGTTACGCGTGACCGGTTATATTGTTACATTTCTTACCATGTTAGACACAATATTCATGAAACAAGTTTTCTAAACTCTCAATCATATTTTTTGTGATTATAATTGATAGAGAATATTGTGGATACACAAACTCTCAGTCAATTAATCAATGAAAATAGTGCATATCTGTTTAAAAGTTGAAAATATTATGCAACTCTACCATAATCAACTTCATTTAACTGTACTATATATTCACATGCTTGGGCTCTGAACCTATACTCAAACATCAGAAGAACATAATAGAGATACACATTCTTGATTTTCTCAAATATAAATTGAAGTTTTATATTAATTTATTAAGTTTCTCCTCTTCTTGCATTCAGATATGAACGACCATCAGCATTTTTCCGCTTTGGATGCTACTCAAGTAGCTTGGAAATTGAAGGTTCGAGTGACAAGAATGTGGATATCAAGGAATAACCATGGGGAGGAAATCAGGCATAATCTTATTCTGTTGGACTGTGAGGTATGATTTAAGTATATCAGTTGCATTCGAACCATTGCTCACATCTCTTGACGCATATTCTGCATATTAACATCTTAATTTTAATCCCGATGATGAGAAATCTTGATTTCTTTAGCAACAAGATATGATCAAGATCATGATATGTTCCTAGATTTCTCCTTCATCAGGATATGAATCAATATCAGGATATGAATCAGGGTTTGTTAGCATCAGGATTAGAATCATCATGTGATTACAATCTTAACTTTCAATTAGATTCTCCATGATTACAATTCACAGAGAATATTATGGCTAAACAAATTCTCAGTCAATTAATCAATGAAAATAGTGCATATTTATTTAAAAGTTAAAAAGATTATACAACTCTACCATAATCAATTTCGTTTAACCGTACTATATATTCACATGTCTGGACTCTCAACCTATACTCAAACATCAAAAGAAGGTAATAGAGGTACACATTTTTTTATTTTCTCAAATATACATTGAAGTTCCATAGTAATTTATTAAGCTTCTCCTCTTCTTGCATTCAGATATGGACGACCATCAATATTTGTCCGCTCTGGGTGTTACTCAAGTAGCTTGGACATTGAAGGTTCGAGCGAACAATCCAATTTCTCACATCTATTGGAGCATACTCTACATATTAACATCCTGATTCTAATCTTGATGCTGAGAAATCCTGATTTCTTATGCAACAAGATATGAATTTGTCAGTATCATGATTAGAATGAGGATGTGATTACAATATTAACTCTCAATTATATTCTCCATGATTACAATTCACATAGAATATTATGACAAATTCAGCATTAGGATTAGAATCAGGATGTGAATACGAATAGTATATTGTTTCATATCTATGTTTTTAGTTAACTTTTTTTAAAAACATTTGCTGAACACACATATGCTTGCAATCTTGCCATTAGCTATTTGGAATCAATTTGTGATTTCCATGACATCTACTGTTCAAGAGACTTCCAACAAATCTTTTAGAAAACTGGAGAATCATTTTGCAAATTATAGAGCATTTATATGGATCCGTGCTGATAAAAAAATATTTTAATTGTATAATGTTTAAACGACGAGGCGTCGCAATAATATTAAAATATTTTTGAATAAAAATTTTCCTTTAGCAGAATAATGACTTTTGTTTTAATGCACTAATTTATATGTTTTGTATATGTATTCAGGTAAAACATTATGGTTTTCAATTCAACAGTTTTGAAATAACTTATATTAATATTTATATCTTTTAATTTTCAAAATTTTAAACTGCGAGGTGTCGCCGTAAGGAGACGCCGAGTAATATTGCACTATTTTTTTTATATTTAAGTTATATATATAGTAATACAATTAGAGAGTAATTGACAAAAATTGATTTCAAATTCACATGTGTAAGCAATATATGTAGAAATATAACATTGTAGTTTTCAATTCAACTGTTTTAAAATAACTTATATTGAGTACTTTCATTTTTTAATTTTCCAAATTTTAAACTACGAGGTGTCGTCGTAAGGCGATGCCGAGTAATATAGAACTATTTTTTTTTATATTTAAGTTATATATATAGAAATACAGTTAGAGAGTAATTGACACAAATTAATTTCAAATTCATATGTTTAAGCAATATATATAAAAATGTAACATTACAGTTTTCAATTCAACGGTTTTAAAATAACTCATATTAAGTATTTACATTTTTTTAATTTTCTAAATTTTAAACTGCGAGGGGTCGCCGTAAGGCGACGCCGAGTAATATTGAACTAATTTTTTATATTTGAAATTTATATACAGAAATATAGTTAGAGGAGTAATTGATAAAAATTGATTTCGAGTTCACATGTTTAAGCAATATATGTAGAAACACATATATGTGAAAAAATATTGATTAACTGAAAAAAACTTAAACAATATTTATAAAGTGAAAAAACTGTGTAAATAATATTTATTGACTGAAAAAGTGAACTATACAAAATGAAATATAAACAAAATATCAACACCTATCTAAATTGAATTAATTATAAATTAATAACAAAATATATAAATGAAATTGTATGATTTAAAATAATTTTAAAATAAATTAAAGTTCAATGAGATACTAATTCATATTATTACAGAGAGATACTGATTTGTTAAAATTTGTTCACAGACACATGTTTACAGGGAGATACTGATTTGTTAAAATTTGTTCACAGACACATGTTTACAAATGCATCAGAAGCCAAATTTGAATATAAATCAGGCTCAACTTGATCATCGCATGCTGGAAACTCCTTCACAAGCTAAAAAAATCAGCGTAAGTGACGTGTAATAGTTCATATTCCAGAGCCTGAGCAAATGGTGTCAAAAGGCCAGGTATTCCGACATACTCATTTGTCAACATCACACAATATTAAAAAGTATTGCAACCTTGAACTGATGTTTTCTATTATTTATACTCAGTTTGGTTTCCAGCTTCACACGGTATGTCTCCGTCTTTGTGAGCCTATATAGTTTCGTACATGTTTATGATTTAAATTAGAATAGCATTCTCTAATATCAATTTCAGATAACAATGATTCAATAAGAACGCCTAGAGCAAATTGAACACATGCCAGAATATGAGCAATATATTTCTGGTAAAATATATTAAGACAGATTTTAGTCAGTTTTTTAGACAATAAGCCATTTTGTATTTACCAGAAAAAATTATATTTCTATATATTGTTTTTTCAGATGATAATGCAGATGACTTAGACGCTGAAGGTATGTTCAAACTGATAACCACTCATTACAATCAAACCTCAATAATTATCCTATTTAGATGACCATTAATCTATTTCTTTAATATTTATCATAGTACAGCTCATAGAGGTGAGTACTTATCCGATGATGAAGAAGACAATAATCAATATTTCCCAGGTAGCATAAATATTTTAACTACGTCACAAAGGAAACATAATTTATGAAACTATGACATTTTTATCTTTATATTAATTTTTATTGTCAGATTTATGGACGGGATACATGGACCTCGGCCCTCCATCTAAGGTATGTCAGAAGTGTAACGCACAAATGTGGAATGAAGAACGGAACAATAAATCATCGAAGAATAGCACACCAACTTTTATAATGTGTTGCAAAGATGGTCAAGTTAAGCTTCATGCTGAAAAACATCCTCCTCCCTTCCTTGCTTCTTTGCTATCTGGAGGTGAAAAATTTGATCACTTCAGGCTCAACATAAGAACATATAATTCCCTATTTCAGTTCACCTCAATTGGTAGCAAAATAGACCGCAAAATTAACAATGGAGGAGGGCCTTACTGTTTTAAACTTAATGGCCAAAACTATCATCTAATTGGAAGCCTCAAACCCAAGGATTGTCAACTAGCAAAATTCTGCCAACTGTATGTGTATGACACTGAAAATGAAATAGAAAATCGCATGAATGTAGTACCTGGCTCGGAAGTGCTTGATCCAGATATTGTAGAAGGATTGTTAAAGATGCTTGACGAAAATAATCAATTGGCAGAAGGTTTTCGTTATGCGCGTGATCGTATTAATCTTGGTGAAACAGACGACTTTAGTTTGCTTTTGGTTTCATCTAAGTCAGCCTCTGGCAGGAAAAACCAGGTTGGACCTTCAAATGAGGTGGCAGCCTTGGTAGTTGGAGATAGCGATGATACTTGCCCATTCAGAGATATTGTCGTTCAAACAAATCAGATGTATCTGAAAAGAATATATGTAACCTGCAAGCACTTTATGCAGCTTCAATATTCGTTACTTTTTCCTTATGGTGATGATGGTTTTCATCTAGATATTCCCCTTCACAACAAGAAGCCTAAAGTGCCGGATGAGAATGTAAGTGATCTACATCCAGATGAGACTCAGCACAGAAATATTGTCACAATGCGAGAATATTATGCTTATAAGTTAATGATACGCCCAGAAGAAGGTACTTTTAACCACTGTCTTCTGATGCATAATATATTAGGGTTGTGCTCAGAATTATATCTTTAGTGCTAACTTTATATTTACTATAACAAGCATGAATCTTCATCTTGGCGGTCATTTATGGCAACAATTTATGGTAGTTGCCTTTGCAGCAGTTGAGCAATATAGACTGGACTGGATTCGAGCTCATCAGAATATAATAAGGTCTGATCTTTATAAATCTATTCGTGATTCGGTATCAAAAGGTGATACAAATCCATCTACAAAAGGCAAGAATGTCATCCTTCTTGCAACTCACACTGGTTCGCAAAGATATATGAATCAATACTTCAAAGATTCATTAGCTATTTGTCGTACCATTGGTCATCCATCCCTATTTTTGACAATGACGTGTAATACACAATGACCTGAGATTAAGAGTATGATGAAATTTTTCCCTGGAGTAGATGTTGCTGACAAACCTGATGTGACAGCAAGAGTTTTTAAGTTAAAACTTGACCAGTTGTTGGACCTTATCAAAAATAAGAATTATTTTGGGAAATGTATAGGAGGTAGTAATGCACTCTTATGATTTAGTTTCTTTCTTACAATTATAAAATCTTAGTTTATTACATATTGTTTATACCTTTTAAAGTTGTAAATAAATATATCACTATTTTTTTCTTTTGTAGTAATGCATGTAATTGAATTCCAAAAGCGCGGTCTTCCTCACTGTCACATGTTAATATGGTTGTACCCGAGAGATCGCCCACAAAATGTTGATGACATTAATCATTTAATCTCGGCTGAAATACCGGATAAAAATCATGAGTTTTTAATATTGTCAACAGTCACATGATTCATGGGTCATGTGGAAAAGATTACTCCTACTCTCCTTGCATGGTTAAGGGGAATTGTGGTCGCCATTTTCCTAAAAGGTGTTGATTTTTTCATATTTGGCATTTGCATTCGTATATGTTTAATAAGCCTGTGTTTTTTATTCCAAGATTTAACAACATAAATGTAGAAATATAATAACCATCCTTTTTTTCCTTATCCAGGTTTAATGCTCACGCATTTTTTGACGATGGTGGCTTTCCTATATATCGTAGACGACGCACAGGGTTGACTGTGATAAAGAAAGGAGTGGAACTTGATAACCAATACTTGGTTCCTTATAATAGGGATTTATTAGTCTGTTTCCACTGTCATATTAATTTGGAGGTTTGTAACAGTTCGCGATCTTTGAAGTATTTATTTAAATACTGCTTGAAAGGTCACGATACGGCTACCATGATTCTGAGGAAAAAACAGCAAGGAAATGAAGCAAGCACTTCATCTTCAAAACCAAAGTCAAATGATGAAATAAAAAAATTCCTTGATGGTCGTTACATATGTGCTTCGGAAGCTGCCTGGCGTCTTTTAGGATTTGACATACATCATCGTTTTCCTACTGTTGAGCGTTTGCCAGTGCATTTGGAAGGCGAAAAGAGTGTGTCTTTTAAGCAACATGAAAATCTTCAAGATGTTGCGGAGAAGGATAAAAAGAGATTTAGTAAATTGGAAGGATGGTTTCAGGCAAATAAAAACATACCAGAGGCAAGACAGTTTACATATCATCAGTTTCCTCAGAATTTTACTTGGAAACAGGATCAAAACAGGTGGAAGATTCGTGAGCGTGGTACAGTTTTTGGGCGTTTATCTGATGTTCATACAACTTTTGGAGAAACATTTTATCTGCGTATGATTTTGATGCACATTAAAGGAGCAATATCTTTCAAAGACCTCAGAACTGTTAATGGCATTGTGTATAATACATACAAAGAGGCATGTGATGCTCTTGGCCTATTAAAGGATGACAAACAATGGGATGTCACCATGACCGAGAATTCCAATCATGTTATGCCCTTTCAGCTGAGACAATTGTTTGTATTCATATTATCTAATAATCAGGTGGCAGATCCTTCGAAACTATGGCAACAATATTGTAAAGCAATGGCAGATGATGTTCTCTATTCAAGGCGTAAAATTTCTGGAAACGTTAATCTCCAGCTAAGTGAATCAGATATCCAGAACATAACTCTAATAGGTAATTTGAACTATTTAATTTTTGTCTCATATTTCTGGAGATATAACTGAAGTCATGTTGATGTGTTATATTGAGCTAAAAGTTGTTATATTTCACATGGTTATAATGAACTCATTTTTCCTTTTTAACTATAATTTTCTATATAGCAGATTATAGAATCCTAATTCTGCCTCAATTAATTGAAGATATTCCTCGTACTTAAAATTTAAAATATCACTACTATACCCACCTACATTTATAATAGTTTCATGTATGTGACTAATTTCTTATTATGAGGAATAAGCTCCTCGGAATGATAGTTGTTGCAAACTGTTTGGTAACGTTAATCTCCAGCTAAGTGAATCCGAATTCCAGAACATAACTGTAACAAGTAATTTGAACTATTTAATTTTTGTCTCATTTCTGGAGATATAACTGAGGTCATGTTGCTTTGTTATATCAAGTTTTGTCACTTTTACAGGTTAGTCTTCATGGTTGCTATCAGTATACTATTAAGTCTATGTGTAAACAAACTTTTTAATATGTAGATGGATAATTAACTTTAATAGATTTTTTTAATCTCAATATACAAATATAATCCACTGTCAACTTTCATTATTGAAGTAAACACCATTGTATAATGCTATACAAAATTGAAATATCTGATTAGTAATGTTTAGACAGTAATAAAAATCTACCAAGTTTTTCTATATGCCAAATCTATTCACATACTGTGTACCAATCTAATGCAAAGTTTAAGCAGGAACGAGATTGATAAAAATATTCTCATACTTTAAACAATCCTCATGGTGTACTATTTATGTTATGTAATATTTACTGGGTTTTTTTAAAAAGTATTTAATTAAAAAAATATTTACTCAGTTTTGTTGTACAAATTATTAAAATATTGACTACTAAAAACATAAAAGAGAAATGTTAAAATATGAGTTCAGAGACATTTAATTGGTTAAAATATAAGAGAAAGAAAACTAAATTAAAATACTGAGATTTAACGTTAAACTATAATATCAATTTTATATTTCAAAATAAATGGAACCTAAATAACTGTAATAAATAAATTAAATAAAACTAGAAGATAACCGTTTATGTTATAGAAATTACAAATTTCGTGAAAAAAAATTCAAAATTGAAGAAATTTGGAGCGCGCATAGCGTGGGCAAAAGGTCCCTAGTAAAATCAAATAACTATTAAGTAAACATATAATGATTTAACATTTATAGATGAAATGAATTATATTTAAAACTTGGGAATTGAGTTTGAGTTGATAGAATATTTTGTATCAAATGTTACAATCATGCATTTGAGCAATCCATACTGTAGCGACTGGGAATTTCACGACGTGATTAAGTGAATAAAGTATAATTCTGTGTTGTAATTATAAATTATGTGCTAAATGAATTTTGTTGGTTAATTGTCTTTATTTTATATTAGTAAATGGGAACGTAAAATGACCGTTCCAGTTTGATGAGTCAGCTACGCGTGCTAGCAAATTTTTTTTTATTAATTTTTACGATTCGCACCAAATAAATATTTTACCATTTTTTACCATTTGAATAGTTTATTTTTCACTGAAATATAATGGTGTCGAGTTTAGGTAAAAGTCTGTCAAATAATATTACCATGAATAGTTTAGACAATACCAAAATTAAATAATATGATTAATTTAATGAAAAAAAGATATACATACAATACAACAGTCACATTCATTCTTAGATGACATCACATATTTTGCATCTAAAAAAGTATATACAACGGCAAGTTATTAAAGATTTTCCAAACCTATGTACAGTATTGATTAAAACATAATTATAGAATTTTTTGATTTTAATTAAAATACGTTAATAGAGCATTTATATTTCCATACAATTTATAAGGAAAAGTATAATATGAATTTAACATTTAAAATTAGGTTTTTAGGATGGACAAAATAGTTGAATAATACACAAACATATTCCAAAAACAAAAAGAAAAAGCAAATCAGCATAACTCAATTACAATTCATACACTCTCTCTTTCAATTTGAAACAGAAAAAACTCACTTAAAATTCACAATTCACACACTCTCTCTTTCAATTTGAAGATGATTCAAGGAATTTATGCTTAGAGCTTGAAGTGTTGCATTCAGTACAATAACTAATCCATACCATTTCATCGAGGGTACTCATTCCGAAAGAAGTAAGTTGTTCAATTCTCTTTTACGTATTCTCATTTTAAGAATGAGAATTTGATGTTCGATTGATCGTTGAATGTAAATTGATGCAGAAATGGATCTAAAAGAAGTTTAGATATGTTTTGTTTGTACAAATATGGGTGATTTTTACAAAAAGGGGGAATTGGTATGTATTAGAATGTAGCTCTATACTTTGTTAAAGTTCAATTGCTCATTATGTGATATTTGTAATTGTTATATATTAGAGTATCTGTTTTGCTTAATTTGTTCAAATTATGCAGTTTCTGCCATTGCCATTTAATGTAAACTATGCGAGTCACCTCCTTGGCGAGGTTAAGTTGTTAGGACTTTTGAATATTTTTTGGATGGGAAAATATCCGATAAACTCTAAGAGCATCCAAAATCTGTCTGATATGATGAATTTCTACTTAATGAAGCCCTACCACATGGTTCTACTGGAATATGAAGGAGGAGCACAGTTCAAATTTCAAGTATATAATCCGTATGCGGTGGAAATGAAATATACAGAAGTGGCGGGGTTCTGACTTGATCTGGATTGATACCGAGCTAGAAAGACTGAGTACCATTTTTTGTTATAATGCTACAACTAATTTCTGCACTATTCAGCACATACTTATTGAAGGCAAACATTTGTTGGGCGCATCATTCACAGAGGTAACAAATAGACGTCCATATTTCAAAATTTATTTTAAAACATTGTCATTTTTTTAATGTGTTGTCTCTAATAGTTTTGTTCCTTCTAGGTTATCAATTCAGATACTTGCGACAAATTGGGGTTATGTGAAAAGTCTCCAGTCATTACATTTTGTTTTGAGGATCAAGAATGGCCTATACATGTAAAATGGGTTCCTGACGCAGTCCTTTTTACTAATGAGTGGAATTGGTTCATTCGAGATACACAAATTAAAATTGGTGATATAATTGCTCTCTACCATACTGATGAAGCACTAAAGTTTAACATATGTGTTTTGGATGAATCTGTCATTCCAAAAGATGGAACTTATGGAGGTATCTTGTCATTAACAACTTCTATTTAAAAACCTGAGATTTTAAAATTGTTTCCCATGTTCCATTTTAACAGGTGAGGCAGATGATGTTCAGTATTATGCCAAGTTTTTTAAGGTTATTACAGATCATACGTTACAGTTCGGGAACTGGTATGTTTGTACTTTGTTCTTGTTTTATAAGGAGTCAATCACTAAAACGAGTTCTTGTAGTAATTGATAACCTTACTATGCAGGAAGTACCACATGTATTTTACTGTCATCATGGTACAAAAATTGCCAATAACTTAAAAAAATTTCTCGGTGGTGGGATGAGTGCAAAATTTAAATTCGGTTTTACGGAGAAGAAGATTTATGGGATGAATCAGTTTTTACGGAAGTATGTTGTACGTGAGGGTTATATTATGTTTTTTAAATATTGCAGTAATTCAGACTTTCATATTTCTGTTTATGATACGCCATGGATGAATTACCTTCGTCATTGTTATGGAACATACTACTTTAAAGATTTCATATTTCCTTCATGTTCTGAAGAAGTAATTGAGATTGATGATAGTTTCGATGTAAAATCATAAACACTTAATATTTTCTCTGTATGATACCAATAAGATACGAATGGTTTATGCGTTTGTGTCATGGTACTTTGAGTGATAGTATTGAAGGGAATTCCTGAAATACGTTTCATTATAAAAGTCTTTTTGTGTTTCATATTTGAACCTGTTTACATTTGGTCATAAATTTTTACATTTGTGAGTATTTTGATGATGAATTGGAGAGAGAATATTGGTTGTCAAATACTCACTCCCAGATTAGTGCTTATGATGAGAGATATAGAGACTTGCAATTACCAAAGTTTTAGTTAAATAACTTGCAGTTATTTAACTACACATTATAGAATAGGCAGTTATCAACATTTGGTGCTTTTATAAGGGAAAGGTACATGACCTCACACATACAATCACATTAATAGAAACACCCTCTCTTACACCTTCTCTTATATAGCGTCAAAAATGACTTCACGCAGTGTAAAGAGGAAATGATGGCCAGGGATTAAAAATGTGGCAATGGAATAGTTGAACAAATTGGCTGTCACTTGCGCAGATTTCAACACTGATTTGGAAGATGCAAATGTTTTCTTCTCAGAGTTGTATGCATCCATGGAAAGTAGGCAATCTGATTTGTTTGCTCGTTCGGTTGGCCTCAGGGAACAATTAAAATATTCTTACATGTCTATTTGTTTTCATGTCTTACCAATATCTGGACGTGTGCTTAATAATTTTATCTCTCTCCTTTACAACAACATAGAAGATATTTTGCAGAATGGATCAAAGAAAAAATGTGGAGAATCATCCCAAAGCAGTGGCCAAATTCCTCCATCTTATATGGGAAATCCACTAAGATTCCTAGGCGATATGTCCACCTCTCTGCGTGGTCATGAGACAACCTTGAAACTAAACGCTGCAGAAATGATGAATAGCTTTCAAAAGTTTGGCGATGGGTGGAAGGAACATCTTGCTAATTTGAATGGTCAGGCTGATAAGTTGATTGAAGAAATCAGTGGAATTTGCATATTAATGGATGATTATAGTCACAATATATGATTCATATTTCAGTATATTATTAGAAAAATGTTAGTATGTTATTGTGTGATCAACGTTACTATAAATTAGTAACAATGTTATTCTGCAAAAAGTGTTTGTAAGATTATTGGATCAAAGTGAACATTGTTGTGATCTAAATTCAAATAACATCATTGTCTTCCAATGTACATGTAAAAGAGTCTCATTTACTTTTTATAGTATTCCCATTTGTAATACTGATAGGGATGAATAAATCCTAATTACATAATTAGTTATTACAGTTTGGGCTCCAAGGCCCAATAAGAAGATGTATGACATTCAGACCAGAAAGGTTAACATGTTGATCAGGCCTGATGGACCGGATCAGGCCTGATGAGACAAAGAAGGCCCAAAAACCCTGATTATTTATTAAATTCGTAATTAATAAATAAGGGAGAAAAACAGCTATTAAGATAAGTCCTAGTGGGGATATAAATCCTTGTAGATTGGCCTCAAGGGGACCTAAAAGGATAAGGAATCAGTTTCCTACTATCTAGGACTCCAAAGTCCATTCTAATTACGAGACTTGCCCACCAAGTCTCCTATACCAAGTCCAATTCAAGGACTTCCAACATCTATATAAGGGTTCTCACCCCACAACTTAGAACTACATTTTTTGGCTTGATTCTCTAATTCACAGAGATACGTAGGCATCTCGTAAAGGCAGAGTTAAGCTACGAAACACGAGAGCAGCCATTAAAGGCCTTGAGCTCACGTACCTTAGTAATAAATACAGCAATTATATATATTAGTTTTTTATCCATAACATTTGGCACCGTCTGTGGGGAGCACAACAACAACCATGACGAGAACACGGAGAACAATTAGAGCTCTGGAGGAAGGAACACCATCAGGGACAACCCAGGTGATTTCGTCAACCGTGGAGATTCCTCCCCATTCAACTTATGCATCTACTCAAGGGGAAGCCCAGATAGGGGCAACTCAACCTCAGCCACAAGGGACAACTCCCCCGACTATTCAAGGTACTAATCCTCAAGTTCAACAAGTACATGTACCTGTGAATTCTCGACCCGTCGGGTATGAATATTCAACTGTTGTTACTACTAACCCCCCTTATGGGATGCCCCTTTACCCCGAGGTTGGAGGAAGTGGATATGCTGGGCGGAGTAAAGCACGAGGGCAATCGCCCCCCTATATACGAGGTTTGGCTCCTATCCCCGAGGATCGGGAATTTTCTGGTCCTTACACTGAGAGAGACTCCGAATCTTCGGATGATGAAGTGGCCCCAAGAAGGAGACGTCCTGGCAAAGAGCCGATGGCCGATGAAAGGCAACGCCCTCAAAGCACCCAAGGGGCGAATCCCCAGGAAGTGCAGGAAAGGATCAGGGCTCATGAGGCTGAGATCCAAAGGCTGAGGCGTGACTTGGAAGCTCACCAGGCCACCATACCCCAGATACCTCCTAGGGGGAGGAATCCTCCTCCTGTCATAGACCTGGATGGTACGGTACGAAGAAGGGTTGTCGCCCCAAGAACTGATCCAAGCAATCTCCTTCCCCTTGGAGATCCTGATGATCCAACTCCACCTTTCACAGAAGAGATAATGAATGCCCATATCTCAAGAAAATTCAAGATGCCCACTATCAAAGCCTATGATGGCACGGGAGACCCCGCTAATCATGTTAGGACATTCTCTAATACACTGCTGCTGCAACCCGTGAATGATGCTATAAAGTGTCGGGCCTTCCCTCAAACCCTGTCGGGTATGGCTCAAAGATGGTACAGTCGCTTGCCCCCAAACTCTATTGGATCGTTCAGAGAGTTAAGTCAGGCTTTTATTAAGCAGTTTATCAGTGGGAGAGTCCATGAGAAAAGTTCAGCATCTCTTATGAGTATTGTGCAGGGAGCTAAGGAATCCTTGAGAGATTACCTGAATCGTTTCACAAAGGAGGCTTTAAAAGTCCCGGACCTTGATGATAAGGTGGCCATGATAGCACTGCAACAAGGAACTAGGGATGAGTTTTTCAAGATGTCCTTGGCCAAACGTTCCCCTGAAAGCATGTTGCAGCTCCAAGAGAGGGCAGGGAAGTATATCAAGGTTGAAGAAAGTATGAGGAAGACCGTAGTAAGTAATGAGCCCACTGGAAATAAGAAGAGGAAAACTGATTTAGAATATATTGCAAAGGACAAGTATCCTAGAACCGAACAAAATTCTGATTCAACCCCCAAGAAGGGAGGACCTGGGCAAAAGTTCACTGAATATGCTAAGCTGAATGCTCCTAGAAGCCAGATTTTGATGGAGATTGAGAAAGATAGAGATATTCGTTGGCCTAAGCCCTTGAAGGCTGATCCCGCCAAACTAGATAAGAGCAAGTATTGCAGATTTCACAAAGATGTTGGCCATGACACCGATAAATGTAGGCAATTGAAAGACGAAATTGAGTTTTTGATTCGAAAAGGAAGATTGAACAAATATACTGGAGAAGGAGGGGACATGAATAATAATGGAAGGAAGAACTTTGAAGATCGTAGGAGGGACCAAGACGATCAGGGGCGGAATCCCCAACCTAGAGGGCCGATTATAAATGCAATTTTTGGAGGGCCGCGACCTCGAGGGCCTGTGATAAACACGATCTTTGGAGGTCCAACTGCTGCTGGATTGTCCAAAAATTCCAGAAAGGCATATACTAGAGAGGTTATGCATATTGTAGGAGAAGCCCCGAAGAGGGCCAGGACAGAAGTAACATTGGCTTTTGATGATTCTGACCTAGAGGGTGTAAAGTTTCCTCATGACGACCCCCTGGTCATAACACCGATAATAGGAAATAGCCCAGTTAAGAGGGTCCTTATGGATAGTGGTGCTTCTGTGGATATCTTGCTCCACGATACCTTTCTAAGGATGGGGTATAATGACTCCCAGTTGACGCCAACCGATATGCCGATATATGGATTTGCTGGAGTAGAATGTCCTGTAGAAGGGATAATCAAGTTGCCAACCACCATAGGTACGGAACCAAGGCAAGCAACACAGATGTTGGACTTTATGGTAGTAAAGGCTAGTTCGACCTACAACGCTATCATGGGAAGAACAGGGATACATGACTTTAAGGCAGTCCCTTCTTCTTATCATTCAGTTATGAAATTTCCGACTCGAGATGTGATTGGAGAAGAAATAGGAGATCAAAAAATGGCAAGAAGCTATTATGTGGCCTCTTTGAGGGCAGATGGAGTCGGGGGGCAGGTTCTTCCTATTGAAGATTTGGATGTCCGAGAAAATGATGAGAAAAGAGGAAAGCCAGCAGAAGACTTGGTTTCGATTCCTTTAGACCCCGAGAATCCTGAGAAGATGACTTTTATTGGAGCCGCATTAGAGGAGCCCCTTAGAGGAAAGTTGGTGAAATTTTTGCAAGAAAATAACGATGTGTTTGCTTGGTCAGCAGCTGATATGCCAGGCATAGACCCGGGGCTGATTACTCAGAAGTTGAATGTGGATCCAAGCAGGAAGACAGTGAAACAAAAGAAAATAAATTTTGCCCCCGAAAGACAAGAGGCTATAAAACAGGAAGTAGAAAAGCTCTTAGAGGCTGGTTTCATTGAGGAGATTCAATTTCCGGAATGGTTAGCGAACCCTGTAATGGTGAAGAAGGCTAATGGGAAGTGGAGGATGTGTATAGACTTCACTGACCTGAATGATGCATGTCCTAAAGACTGTTTTCCATTGCCAAGGATTGATACTTTGATTGATGCCACTGCTGGGCATGAGATGCTGAGTTTCATGGATGGGTTTAGCGGATATAACCAGATTAAGATGCACAAGGATGACATTCCAAAGGTATCATTTATCACTGACTTTGGTGTTTATTGTTATCTTGTTATGGCGTTTGGTCTTAAGAATGCGGGAGCCACCTATCAAAGGTTGGTAAATAAAATTTTTAAGGATCTTATTGGTAAGACTATGGAAGTCTATGTTGATGACATGTTAGTCAAGAGTCTAGTAAAGACTGATCATATAACCCATTTGAGGGAAGCTTTCGAGGTCCTGAAGTACCACAGGATGATGTTGAATCCTACAAAGTGTGCTTTCGGAGTAGGATCTGGAAAATTCTTGGGATTGATGGTCTCAAAGAGAGGAATTGAGGCTAACCCCGATAAAATAATGGCATTCCTGGACATGGAACCACCAAAAACTGTCAAGGATGTTCAGAAGCTCACAGGAAGGGTTGCTGCGCTGGGACGATTCATCTCCAAGTCAGGAGACAAGTGCCTATCATTCTTTAAATCATTAAAAAATATTAAGGACTTTGTATGGAGCGAAGAAAATCAGAAGGCTTTCGAAGAATTGAAGCAATATATGGCGCAAGCCCCGTTATTGGCCAAGCCAGTTTTGAGTGAAGTTTTGTTCTTGTACTTGGCTCTTTCAGAGAGTGCCTTGAGCGCAGTGTTGGTTAAGGAGGAACTAAAAGTCCAGAAACCCGTATACTATGTCAGCAAAATTCTGCATGGTGCTGAATTGAATTATTCACCTATCGAGAAATTTGCTCTAGCATTGGTAATGGCTTCGAGAAAGCTGCGTCCTTACTTTCAGGCTCATCAGATTGAGGTGCTAACAAATCAGCCACTGAGAAATATCATTCACAGTCCCAAGGCAAGTGGGAGATTGATTAAGTGGGCAATAGAGCTGGGAGAGTTCGATCTCAAGTATAAGCCGCGAATGGCAATAAAAGCCCAGGCGCTAGCTGGCTTCATTGTGGAATGTACCATGCCCAACCAAGAAGTCGGGGGGAAGGGAGATACCACACCACAAGACAAGGGAGTCGGTAATGGGGACAAAGAGAAGGAAAAAGAATATTGGGTTCTCTATTTTGATGGAGCATCAAAAACAAACTCCAGTGGAGCAGGATTGGTTTTGCAAAGCCCTGATGGGTTCTTAATTGAGTATGCTATGAATCTAGACTTCCCAACCACAAACAATGAGGCAGAATATGAAGTCCTGATAGCTGGCCTTGGCCTAGCGGGAACACTTAGGGTCAAAAACTTAAAGGTCCGTGGGGACTCGAAGCTGATCATATCCCAGGTAAAGGGAGAATTTGAGGCAAGGGATGATACGATGGCTAAGTATGTCCGCCTAATAAGGGCGGTGATGACCCAATTTAATGAATGCCATGTTGAGCACATTCCAAGGGAAGAAAATGCTAAGGCGGATGCGTTATCAAAGTTTGCTTCATCGGAGATAGAAGAAAGTTCAGGAAATGTGTACTTCCGTTTTTTGAAGACTAGAAGCATAGATGTTAAACTTGTGGCTCCTATAGGCCTGGGGACGTCGTGGATTGATCCTATTAAGGCTCACATTCAAACCGGTTGGTTGCCAAGCGATGCAGCTGAAGCACGGAAGTTAACTGTTTGCGCACTAAGGTACTCTTTAATAGATGGGATTCCGTACAAAAGATCTTTCGTGGTTCCTTATTTAAGGTGTCTCAGGCCCGATGAGGCACACTTGGCTCTTGAAGAAGTGCATGAAGGCATTTGTGGACAACACTTGGGGGGCAGGGCTTTGGCTCATAAGATAACTCGTTTAGGCTTTTATTGGCCAGAAATGATGGCTGATGCCAAAGAATATGTGAAGAAATGTGACCGCTGTCAGAAGCATGCACCTGTTGTTAGACAACCCCCCGAGATGCTGACCTCTATCAACTCGCCCATTCCTTTTGCTAAGTGGGGAATGGATATTTTGGGGCCTTTTCCCATGGCCACGACACAAAGAAAGTTTCTGATTGTAACCATTGATTATTTCACCAAGTGGATCGAAGCCAAACCCTTGGCCAAGATCACAACTAAGCAGGTTGCACAATTCCTGTGGGAAAACATTATGTGCCGATATGGAATTCCCCGTATCCTCGTCACTGACAATGGAACACAATTCAACAATGAGGAATTCAAGAAGTATTGTGAAGAAAATGAAATTGAGTTACGGTTCACCTCTGTGGCTCACCCACAAGCCAATGGGCAAGCGGAAGTAGCAAATCGAATAATCCTGGATGGACTAAAAAAGAGGATCGAGAAGTCAAGAAATAATTGGGTGGATGAGATACTTCCCATATTATGGGCCTATAGGACTACCTGTAGAGTCACGACAGGAGCGACGCCCTTCATGTTGGCATATGGGGCAGAAACAGTAGTTCCAGTGGAGATATCACATTCTTCTCCAAGGATTCGGGCTTTCAATACAGAAGAAAATGAGGAAGGGCAGAGGTTAGCCCTGGATCTAATTGATGAAGTGCGAGATGAGGCACATGCAAAGATAGTGGAATACCAGAAAAAGCTTTATTTTATTACAACCTAAGGGTTAAAGAGAGATTCTTCAAGCAAGGAGATTTGGTATTAAGGAAAGTGGAAGCTTCTGGTGTAGGACAGAAAGGAAAACTTGCCCTAAATTGGGAAGGGCCGTACAGAGTCAAGAGCGTTCAGGGTAGATGAACCTACAAGCTGGAGACTATGGATGGTTTTGAAGTCCCGAGAACCTGGCACGCACAAAACCTGAAGGTTTACTACGTGTAAGATAGTCGAAGTACGATTCTCACTTGCCATTGTGGCAAGTAGGTTTAAAAGCACCTTGAAGCTTTGCTTGCGTAGGATTTTATATTCCAGTAGAATTTACATTTTCTAGTTATTATTGATTAGGGTCGAGCCCATGCTATGTAAGGTTTTGGAAAACCAGACTTCATATTAAAGAGTTTGAAATTATTTCAATCTAAGGATGTTTAAAGTTCAAATGCATATTAAGATTGTAAAGATAAAGTAGAAAGAGGCAAGTAAGGAAAGCAGCATATGTAATAACCCCGAAGGGTAACAAGTTCTGACATAAACAAAGTTCACATATTGTCTAGGAAGAAGATATACATAAAAAAAAACTTAGGCCTCGGAAGGCTCGGATTCTTCGGAACCACTATCCGAAGTCTCCTCGAACGTCTCAGTCGTCCCCTCAGAAGTCCCCGTAGAGGTTCCATCAGAACCGCCTTCGGATGCTTTGGATGATGCGGGAGATACTGGATTCTGAGGCGCAGCCCTTGGAGGCTCCTCCACCCTGACCTTCTTCACAGCAGGCGCAGAATCTTCTTCGGAAGAAGTCTCCTCCTCCCCAAAGCTGGACTCGAGTTCTTTCCTCTTGTGGCTTGGGCTCCCTGAAGGGCCGTCTTTGATCAGATCAACAAGCTTGTCAGTAACACCCCCAAGCTCCGGAACTCGCACAGGGCAAGGAAAGGAGGACTGCTCAAGGACTTCTGGAAATTCATCTTGGACGGCCTCCACAGCAGCATCCCAGCCTTTTTTATAGCTAACTGGGTGTAGGAGGGCATCGTGCTCCACCATCAAGTCCTTGAACTCCTGGGTGTCCATCCAGCCGTCAAAGGCTTTATCCTTCTGAGCCTTCAGAATAACATTTTCAGCCCGGGCCGTTTCCAGGTCAGAAGTGGAAGAGGCCAGTTGAGCTTCAAGGGCCTCTATTCTCTGGTTGGCCTCCTCCAACTTCTTATTAGCATCCTCCATGCCAACCTTCCAAGCCTTAGCTTGGTGAATCGCCCCTTGGAAATGGGCGTTAGCCTGCAAGAGAAGCAGCAAAAGTATGAGAAAAGAAACGTAAAAAGGCAAGTATTAAGGGCATAGGAAAAGGACGTACCGTCGCTAAAGCCTGGGCTCCGAAAAGCTCATTCCCCTCTAAGTCCTGTTGAATGACAAAGTCTTGATAGTCCACCGGGGAGATGGAATGCTTAGACCATTCCTTGGACAGCGCCGTGCTGCCAACGATTGAATCCTTGCCCCGGATCCCCCAAGCAGGTTGAAAATAGGCCCCTGGCCTCTGCTTGGTGCGCAAAACTTGGTTGGGGCCTTCCTCGCCTGGTTCCATTGCTTGAAGGAGGAACTCAGGGAAGCGGTCACCAAGGCGTGGGTCTTTAAAGACCTTTCCAGCCCGCTTCATCCTGGTTGTCTCCAGGTCTTTAGGCTTGGTAGCCTCCTCAATCTTCTCAGCCACTACGACAAGCGAGATAAGTTGAAGAATCAGCGGAATAAAAAATAAAGGAAATAAAAAAGAGGTAAGGAAGGAAACTTACTTTTCTTAGGGACGGGCGAGAGGCCGCGTTCTACCAGGACGATCTCCCGATAAGGTCCCAAGAATGGGAAGTCACATTATCTTGCGTAAGGAGGTTGAAAGATCTAGCCTCCTCCTCAGACAGAGTTATATCATTTGGGCTCCCATCGACGACAAGCCCAAAAGACGATCGAAATAGGGTGCCCCAATCTCCACCCTCCCAAACGACGAACAATTTTTTTTTTCTTCCACCCCAAGTTGTTGTCCGGGATGGACTTCCCCTTCACAATGTGGGGAATAGTGGGGCGCTGGTTTAGAGAAACCCAACCCGGACTTTTATCAGGGCTATTTTTGAACTGGAAAATTTTCCAGAAAACGGCAACGGAAGTAGGGACATTGTGCTTGGCACATTGTGACAGATAGCACATAATGAGCCTCCAAGAATTGGGGGGAGTTGGCAAGGGCTGATGCCCACATCAACCAGTAATAGAGGAATGAACGGATGAAAAGGAAGTCTGATACCTGCCCTTAGAGTATCCCTATATACGCATAAGGCGTCCTTCTTCCACTGGCAGGCCCTATCGGCCGGACCTGCAAGAACCAGCTTAAAAGGTTCCTTGATTTTGAAGCAGCTGCTCAACTTTTCCAGCTCCTTGGGATCCTACAAAGCACTAATATGGTCGTGCGCATCCAGATGCGCATCAGACGGGTACTCATCCCCTCGAGTGTTGATCATGTCGATTAAAGAAGTGTACCTTGATCTAATAGGGAATTCGTTGGAATTTCTAGCCACGTTCATTTTGGCCAAGCGAGTCATTTTCTTGTCAGCCATCTGAAAAGGGGGCACATAGACATGTTATCCTAAAAAAAAAATGGAAAAGAAAACACAAGAAGTAAAGGGAGGGATTTTACCTGAAGAAGCGCTCCTAAAAAAGGCTTTGAGCTCCGACTTGCTGTTATTACTCTGAGAAACTTAGCAAGAGGAGAAAGAGGAAAAACTTAGAAATGAGAAAGTGAGCAGAAGTAGCCTCTCCTTACTCCATTATATAAGAGGAAAAGGGAAGTTGAAGGGACGAAAGCCCATTAAGGAAAGAGGCCCAAAGAAAAAAGCCCAGAAAAAAGGAATATTCCAGAATAATTCCAAGGAATTCTAGAGAATTCCAAATCAATAAAGAGGCCCAATAAGAAATAAGGCCCAATAAGATTCAAGGCCCAATAAAGAAGCCCGCTAAAATAAGGCCCAATAAAGAAGGCTAGGCCCAAATCCAATTAAGATTTGGAAAATATAATAACCTAAATTGTAGCCCTAAAAGTTGTAAGGCCCAATGAATTTTGCTAGTGGAAGACCAGAATTCAGGTCGAATTCCAGGTCGTGAATCCTGCCCGAAATCTTTCGAGCAGGCACCCGAAAATAACGGGAAAAAAGACCAGGATTCAGGTCGAATTCCAAGTCATGAATCCTGCCCGAAATCTTTCGAGTAGGCACCCGAAAATAACGGGTAAAAAAGACCAGGATTCAGGTCGAATTCCAGGTCGTGAATCCTGCCCGAAATTTTTCGACTAGACACACGAAAACAACGGAAATAACAGGACTGGATTGAGGTCGAAGCTTCGACCAGGAATGAGGTCGAAATAAACCAAGTATTTTTCAAGAATGGGGTTTAAAACCTAGACTAAAACCCAGGTCAAAAATCGACTAGGATCCTGGTCGAAAACCAGGTCGTGAATCCTAGTCAAAATCCTTCGACCAGGAAGCATGAGAAACAGAGAATTTTCGAACAGGATTCAGGTCGAAACATCGACTAGAATCCTGGTCGAAATCCTCGTCGAAAAGTTCAAGACCAGGAATTGAAAAGAGGGGTAAGTTTTCGACCTAGATCCAGGTCGAAAGTTCGACTAAGATCCTAGTCGAATTCCAGGTCGTGGATCCTAGTCGAACTCCTTCGACCAGGATTGCAAGACTGACCCATATTTTCGACTAGGATCCAGGTCGAAATTTCGACTAGGATCCTGGTCGAAAAAGGGCTGAAAGTCTGAAAAATCCCAGAAAAATAAGGATAAATTCCAGAAATTAAAGGAAAAAATCCTGAAAATTAAGAAAAAATCCCGGAGTCTAGGGAAAAATTCCTGGAAATTAAGATAATTCCTGAATAAAGGGAATAAAAGTAAATTGTTGTAAACGTGTAGGTCGCTCCACACTTTACGCAAAACGATACCCAGTAAGGGAATAAGTGAACTTAACTTTCGCGAAATCTTATACGGTTTCTCAAAAGTTGGGGGGCAAATGATAGGGATGAATAAATCCTGATTATATAATTAGTTATTACAGTTTGGGCTCCAAGGCCCAATAAGAAGATGTATGACATTCAGACCAGAAAGGTTAACATGTTGATCAGGCCTGATGGACCGGATCAGGTCTGATGAGACAAAGAAGGCCCAAAAACCCTGATTATTTATTAAATTCGTAATTAATAAATAAGGGAGAAAAACAGCTATTAAGATAAGTCCTAGTGGGGATATAAATCCTTGTAGATTGGCCTCAAGGGGACCTAAAAGGATAAGGAATCAGTTTCCTACTATCTAGGACTCCAAAGTCCATTCTAATTACGAGACTTGCCCACCAAGTCTCCTATACCAAGTCCAATTCAAGGACTTCCAACATCTATATAAGGGGTCTCACCCCACAAATTAGAACTACATTTTTTGGCTTGATTCTCTAATTCACAGAGATACGTAGACATCTCGTAAAGGCAGAGTTAAGCTACGAAACACGAGAGCAGGCATTAAAGGGCTTGAGCTCACGTACCTTAGTAATAAATACAACAATTATATATATTAGTTTTTTATCCATAACAAATAGCAAAATGTAAAATTATATTTACATGTCATAAGTAAACATTGATTTCGGCAATGACATATAACAAATGATTAGATGAGTAAAACATTCATATGAGTCTACATTAAAATTAATTTCAATTCATAAGAGAAAGTTTGGCTGAATATTGAAATCTCAAAACAATCATCTTTGAAATGATAAAAACTCAAATGTAATGCAAAATAGCAGACATTCCATTATACAATCCGCCTAAAACTTATTATCAATAACTTGAATGCAAATGCGTAGGGAAGACTTCACGCAAAAAGTAGTTTATTTAGACTGCTCCACCAAGTATCCTATAAACACAATAGTACAGAGCATATTCATCAGAGTTTATACAACTCAATCATGTTTATATCTCTCCCAATAGTAATAATTTACATTACGCAAAAAGTGTTTATACCTTTGCCTCAACACTTCAACAACCGGATGATTAATATTTAAATAAATCTGCAACATGATGAATTTCTTATCTGCAGCGAACCTATTAGACGCAGTATACCAATAATCTTTAGTTTACACCATGAAAAAAATTTATAGTTTCTAGTAAAGATATGTAGATTGAAAGTAAATGGAACCATTTTGGATTAGTGGCCTCATTGTTGTCAGTATCACTATTGGAGGATACATAACATTTCCTTCTAGCGCATTAGCTACATCATCAGTAAATTGATCCCAAACACAAATCTTAACCACGTTGCTAATATGGAAACAAAGATAGACAATCATATCAACATTGGAAAACACTGATCAAAACTACATTTAATAGTGAAATGATGGTCTTACCTGCCATCAAATAACTCAAAACGAAGAAAATTTTTCTCACCAAATCGTGTATAAACTTCCTTTACTGGTTCAATGTTTTGAGCCATTCCAACAATATCTATGCAGTGTCATGTAATTAGAATTTTTAAAGGATCATTTAAAATAAAAACAATTGTGTGATAAGATACATAAATACCTATAGCATGTACAGGGGGCACATGACATTGTAAGTTCAGAAATCTCAGGAATAGTCTTAAGCTCAAACTTGTGCCTTGGAATGGTATTTACTTCAAAAGGAACTGGATGGACAGTGGTATCATGTGCGAAAATAATAATCTTATCAGAAGATATATGTATCAAAAGTCCAGCAGGCTCCATTACTATAAAGTTGTGAATATCATATGCGTTTCCTTCAAGTATGATATTGCTAACATCATGCCAAATCACACGATTCACAAATGCAAAGACATTAAAATCCTGCATAATATTGGCTCATTAAGAAACTCTTCTATATAAACATTGATCATATACTACTACTTTATAAAGTGAACGACATTACCTCAGAATCAAGCAAAATTATATTAACACCTCGAAATTGTTGAATGTGAGAAAATGAAGGCCACATTCGAGTAATACATACACGAACCCTCCAATCAGTCCTAGTGCTATCAACTGAAGCAAGATTATTTTCCATGTCAGCCATGAGAAAGATTAACAACAACCAAATGATTATTAAAGGGCTAAATAAATTAAACACTCATAGAATATAAGTTAACCATATATATAAGAGGATTAGTATGTCAACCATGGATTTAGGTACATGATTGATGTTAATCTAGTTAGCGAAATATTTACATATGAGTTTGTTAGGATTTGGGTTCCGCATAAGTAAACCTGTAAGATATATTTGTGATGTCATGACTAATCTGATGTGTTTAGTTTCAGAACTTAATATCAGGACTTATCAGGACTTAATAGAAATCAGAGCTTACTGAAGTCATAACTTATATCAGAACTTAAGGCCGTCAGGATTTATATCAGGACTTAAGTGCGGGTACTTCAGATAAGGAATGCGGCTAATTTATAGGAGAGGATCTGGACTAAAACACTGGAAGATATGCTTTAGAGTTGGAAGACTAGAAGACTTGTAAAAAGATAATATCTGATTGATATATTTTAGGAGACATAATTATATTCCATATCAATTAGAAAATATCTTGTAACTGTGTACTATATAAACACAACTTAGGGTTTACACTATATGTGTTATCATTCACGAGAAGATTATTCATTATAACCTAGCAGCTCTTAGTGATATTGTTCATCACTGAGAGAGTAGTTTAACCTACTTTGTAACAGAGCTTATTATATTGAATAAACTTGATTACTGTTACATACTTTGTGTTCTAAATCTATTTGATTGTATAAACACTATATTCAACCCCCTTCTATAGTGTTGTGTGACCTAACAAGTAACAAGTGGTATCAGAGCCTCTCTGTTGATATACAAACAGTGAGATCCAGTTTACAATCATGTCTGATGAAACACAAACTCCACCTAAGCCCACCAAAACTCAAGACACTTAAAACAATCAAACCCACAGTCGATATGAAACCATTAGGGTTCCCATACTGAGAGCATCTGAGTATCCTATATGAAAGGTAAAGATGGCTATGTTTCTGGAAGCCATAGATGCAGAATACCTTGATAAAATTAATGATGGACCATATAAGCCTATCAAGCTCTCTGTTGCAGTTGCTGATCAACCAGCAAAGATCATACCAAAGGAGAAAGGTGATTACACACATGAAGACATCTCATCTATTGCCAAGGATGCAAAGGTAAGGCATTTGCTGCATAGTGCAATTGACAATGTCATGTCAAACAGGGTAATTGGATGCAAGAATGCAAAGGAGATATGGGATGCTTTGGAAACAAGATGCCAGAGAACTGCCGCCATCAAAAAGAACAGGAAGACAATACTCACACAGGAGTATGAGCGCTTTGACTCAAAATCTGATGAGTCACTAACTGATTTATATGACAGACGTGCCAAACTATTGAATGATCTATCACTGGTGGACAAGGAATATGATCTTGAAGATTCAAATCTAAAATTCCTTTTAGCTCTTTCTGAAAATTGAGATTTGAAGTCTACTACCATAAGAGACAAATATGACCTTGCTGAAACTACTCTTGATGAAATTTATGGTATGCACAAGACTCGTGAACTTGGGATGGATCAAAGGAGCAAAAGACATGAAATAAAGTCAAAGACAATTGCTCTTAAAGATGAGGAGGAATCTCCTAAAGTGGTTGTCTCAAAAAGGGGCAAATGAAAGGCTCTTATCATACAGTCTGATTCAGAATCATCAGATTCTGATGAAGATGATTCAGAAACTGAAAATTTATCTGAAGTAGATGTTGATGCAGAGATGATGCAGCTGTGTGCTCTTATGGTGAAGGGTATCACCAAGATAGCCTACAAGAAATTCAGAAAGGGTAAGAAGTTTTCCAGGAAAGGTGGAAGCTCTGAAAAGAAATGGTTCAGAAAGTCTAAAGGCAAAGGAGGAAAGTCTGATAGAGGAGACAACTCAAATGTCAAATGCTACAATTGTGGTGAAAGAGGCCACATCTCTCCTGATTGCAAGAAAGGAAAAGGTGATAAAGGCCAGGCACTTGTCACAAAGAAGAAAAACTGGGCAGACACCTCAGATTCTGAAGAAGAGGTGAACTATGCCTTGATGGCAAATGCTGATAGCAGTTCTGAAACTGCTAAACTGAAGGTACCTCTTTCAACTCTTGCTTATCATACTGATGATATTACTGAGTTGAGATTATATCTTAAAACCATGTTAATTAGTTTTAGAGATCAGACTTTAGAAAATGAAAGATTAAAATCTGAAAGTCTTGCTCTTAAAAACAGAAATGACTACTTAGAAAAGGAATTAGTTTTTCTTCATCAAACTCAGAAAGAAAGAGATGATTCTGTGTATGTTAAGAATGAATTGCTAAAACTGAATGAATCTCTAAAAACTGATTTAGAAAAGGAAAGAGAAATCATCAGGATTTGGACTAACTCAGGCAGAACAACTCAGAAAATCTTAGAAAATGGAAATTGGAAAGAAGGACTAGGTAACCTAGATGATAAAGAAGAAAATGAAACTGTGTCATCTAAACCAAACTTTACCAAGAAAGCTGAAAAGCCTAAAGTTAATCCTGTTAAGTTTGTAGCAAAAACTGTTATGTCTGATTCTGAAAAGATGAAAGATTCTAAGACAGAAGTCAAAGAAAAGTCAACTTCTGACAAATTAAAACAGGACAAACCAGCTTCAGTAAACATAGGTTTGATGACAAAGAAACAGCTTAAGTATTATAATATCCGGGATATCGCGTGTAATTATTTTTTTTATCAATAAATCACATAATAATCATATAAAAATTATTTATTAATAAAGTATAAGTATGTTAATTTTATTATGACTAGAATAAAATATAGACAATTACGGTATTTTTCTGGTAATTTTTGGACTGTTATATGATTTTATATTGATTTATGAATTTATTTATTATTTTCTGAATAATTACAAAATAATCCTATAAAGTCGGGAATCGCCCGACTTCAACCGTTTTTACGTTTTTACAACCCGAAACTCTTTCGAAAACTCCTTCCTATCCTAATCTAGTAATTCCGGACATTTTCCGTGTTATGACTTTTTCAATCCGGATTACGGTTTGACCCGTGCGCGGCCCGATGCACAATTTTCGATACGATAATTATTTCGATGTACCAACAAAACCCGTATTCTCGAAAGACGGGATATTATTACGTTATTTTCATATGTAGTGTTTTATAAGAATCCCGGTTTGGATAATTATCCAATACGAGTATCAAATCGGATCATTTTTGCAGTTACTTAGCGGCTAAGTAACTAATTTAACGATCCAAAATGAACCAATATTCCAAAAATATATATAGCTCTTTTATCATTTATTTTTTCGTATACTCATAATCAGTCAATACAACCCCGTAAAATACAGAGAAAATGTCGAATTCACGTCGCGTTCTTCATAATCAAATGTACGAACGAAGGCGTTATCGAACTTCGATTCGGGCGTGTAATATATCAAAACAAAGCTCTCGAAAAGACCTTTCTGAATCAACCATCACTTTTGGTGCAGAAATCAAGGTTAATTTCGTATTTATTTATTTATTTCGAATTATTTAATGATTAAATTGTGATTTTTTTGTTCTTGATGTTTTTGATATGATTGGATGGCATAATCATGTAGATCTTTTCTTCCTGGTCAGTTTGGTATATTATATGTCAAAAACCGAGTTCAATAACATGTCCAAATGGTGGTTTGATTCTCGAATTTGTCAATTAGGGTTTATGAACTATGAATGTTATTAACTGATTTTAGGCGTTTTTAATCTAGGAGTTATTGATGTAAATTGATTACACTAGCTTATAGATCGTGAAATAAGAAATCGATTTGTGTATATGTGATTAACAGACGGTACCTGGAAAGGCCTCGCCGGAAAAATAAACACAGCAGCGTCGGAATTTTTGGAACAAATTTTTCAGAAAACTCTGTGATCGGTTGGATAAACTGGTTGCAGAAATGACCTCTGTGTGATTAGTAGTATATTTCCTGTTAAAATCGTGAATTTCTGGATTGATTTTAGGCCCGCCGGAAAAGCTCCATGGCGGCGGCCATGGAGTTCCGGCCGGCGAGGGAGGAAGACGACGGGGGGTGGTAAATTACCACTTGACCTCTGTGTTTGTGCAGAAATTTCAGATTAGTCCCTGTAATTCTAATTTTTTATAAAAAATATATTCCTGTTTTAATTATTTTTAAAAACAGTATTTTCTTTTTATAATTATTTTCAGAAATTGTTTTTAATTGTTTAAATTCCAAAATTCATTATATATTATTCTGAAAATTATTTTTAATTCAAAATAAATATTAATTATTTAATTAATTAATTTTAGTTGATAATTAATTATTTAATTAGTCAATTAATTTAAATATTAATTGATTAATTAATTTAATTAGTTATTAATTAATTTTAATTGATTATTTAATTAGATTTAATTATTTAAAAATTCCGAAAAATAGTTTCGGGCTTTAAAATATTATTTAAAATTATTTTCAAGGCTCGATAATTATTATAAAATTATTTTAAAGTCAGATTTGGGTGTTCGAAACCTAATATTTAGTTATAAAATGATTCAGAGTCCCATTTTAATTCCGAAAAATGTTCAAAAATTCGTGTTAAATACCTAGAAAATCATTTTGACTCTGAATCTTCTTTGAAAAAAATTATTTTGATCGAATATCTTGTGTTCTATATGCTACGTGCTATCTGATTGATGTGTTATATGCCTATGTGGTTATTGATAGGCTGTTTTAGTCATAACTTTCAATCCGCAAATCGGATTTGGGTGAAACGAAGGTTAGATAAAAACTTATATCGTCTATGTGTTGATTAGAATAATATGAGTATGAATAATTGATAGATACTTGTGATGTCTAGCAGAGTCAGCGAGGCATAGAAAAGGAAACCAGTGATCCATAAATAGAATCGAAGCGTAGAAAGAGAAGGCAAGTGAATGATAAATAGAAGAAAGGCATAGAAAGAGAAGGAAAATGGTTGATGAGTAAAACTGTTAGATGAGTACAAGTAAAGTGGAAATCATTGGTGATAAGGCAAGTACTTCTGAACCTTCTTTAAGATATATTGCAAATATTTTCGAACTGTTTCATAATATGTCGCTATTATTCAAAATAACTCTTGTTTTATATTGCAAGAACCTTAAACTATTTAACCTTGAACCCTGATTCTTATTGATCTTGAGCCATAAGCCTTATTCTTCATAAACCATTGATTATTGAATTCCCAGATACGAGCCATACACATACGATACTACTCCACAAATACATATCTACCACATACTGATTCTGATATTGAATTTTTTAACATACCAACCCCTATTCCTTGTTTAACAGAAGAACAATTCTTGGAACCGTTGAACCCTTGGTCTTCTGCTTTCTGATTCTTTCCTTGATTGAAAGCCAATCTTTTTGAATTCCCCGTTATGCCTTCATGGTGTTATGAATTACCCTATGCTTCAAGATAAATGTTGTTTATGATTCAGCTTATTGATTTACATTGGTTATCATATTGAATTATTTTAGAATTGGATGGTTTTATAAATATGGACCAGATTCGTGGTCAGACCAGATTCATGGTCATAATAGGCCAATACGTGCCTTGGATCCAGTATATTGAGCAAAGTTGGGAGCCTTGCTCGGGGTTAGTGCGTGACTGATCAGCAGCCTAACCTTGGTTTTTAAAATGAAAAGTGAATATCCAATTCTAATCATTGCTTATTCAGAAACTTGATTCTTCTGAATCATTTCAATTGGTGATTTTTTAACCTCAATTGTTGCTATTATTACTTGCCGAGCTAGTGTTAGGTCACACAACACTGTAGAAGGGGGTTGAATACAGTGTTTATACAATCAAATCGATTTGAACACAAGTATGTAACAAAGATGAAGTATATTTAATAAACTCTGTTATAATATGAACTGTTGTTCTCTCTCAGTGATGAACAAATATCACTAAGAGCTGCTAGGTTATAATGAATAATGTTTCTCGATAATGATAACACATCTAGTATAAACCCTAAGCTATATTTATATATTATACAGTTACAAGATATCTTCTAATTGATATAGAATATAATTTTGTCTCTTAAAATATATCAATCAGATATCTTCTACAAGTCCTCTAGTCTTCTAACTCTTTCCATGCATATCTTCTATTGTTTTAGTCCAGATCTTCTCTCCTGTAAATCAGCCGCATTCCTTATCTGAAAGTCTTCCCGCACTTAAGTACTGATATGTATCTTCTGACACCTTAAGTTCTGATATTAAGTTCTGACTTCAGTAAGTCCTGATTTCCAGTAAGTCCTGATAAGTCCTGTTGTTAAGTTTTGAAAACTAAACATAAATTAGATTAGATATGACATCTCAAATATATCTAACAATCTCCCCCAACTTGTAAATTATGAAAAATATACAAGTTAATAGATTTGATGATGTCAAAAACATTTAAGTACAAATGCAATGAGAGTTTAATAAGAAAACTAACTACAACTTACGGTCCTTGTAGCTTTTACCAATCTTACTGAGTCAATCTGAATCCAAAGTGATTCTTGACAAAGTTTGATATCAGATTTTTTTCTTTATTCCTCAGGACTTGAGATAATGTAGCTTTTACTTGCTTCAATTCTTCACCCTGACTTCCAATCTGGTAGATTGCAGTCCTAAGTGCTGAGATATGGTTTCTTTCCAAACCATCACCCAGTATTATTACCCTTAGATGAGAAGAATCTTCATTGTAGTACATACATTTCTCTTTCAAAATCACTTCAAGTTTAGCAGAATCCTTCTTCATTGGAACTTCACTTCCATCATCTTTAACTATGTTAGGAATGAATTCTATAACCCTTGAACCAGAATTTCTTGCTTTATCTCTTATGGTCTTCAATATGAAGTTTGACCATCTCCTGGTAATATTAGACTTTATCTCTAAAAGATAATGAAAGAATTGAAGTTCTTTCAGAGATTTATTCAACACATCTGATTCAGACATTTGATATGTTCTTCCATCTTCAAGAAATAGAATCAGATTTTCTTTGACATTATGCTTGTCATGAGCATCCAATACCACTTGAACAGAGATAACCTTATCAAGGTGTTACTGTGTAACATCTTCAAGAGGTTTGTCAGTCAACAAAAATGGATCTCTTGTAAGCACTTCAACTCCTGTCTTGATCTTAGCTTCATCAGAACTTAGTCCAGCTCTGTCTCTTGCTTCTCTGGCTTTTAATCCAACAGTCATGAAATCAGATAACAATTGGCTTTTCTTTGGATCTGATGGTTTGACATTCTTCCATAGGAGTTTCTTTTTATCAGCAACTTTCATCTTGTCTAAATCAACTTGAGCACTGTCAGAGATTGATTTCTTTATGACTTGATCAGAATTTGCTGTTTCTTCTGTTGCTTGCTATTTTTCACTCTGAATAACTTGAGCTTTGTCAGAGGTTTTCTTGGATTCTTCAGTTATTTTCCTTCTTTTCAGAGTTTGAACATCTTCATCTTCAACAGCAGTATCATCATAAACTTGAACCAGTTTGCATACAGGTTTTATCAGGATTTGAGGAATTTTCATCTCCCGTGGCTTTGTTGGTTCATCAACTTTTCCTTTCCCTTTATCTTTGGGATCAACTTGTGATCTAGTCTTGGGCTTTGAATCCTCATAATTTGACTTTTCCTTGATCACAATGCCTTTCTCCTTAGGCCATGGAGGTTTCTTTGCAACATAAGCTTTAGACTTTAGATTTGTCTTCTCAGCTGCAAATCTAGCTTCTTCCTCCTTGAGTGTTTCCAAATCCATTCCAGGATTATGTTTGAGAAATAATCTTCTAGAAATTTCCTCATCAAGTGTCTGGATTTTAGGATTTTTTAGTAGATAATAGTCTGCTTTCCCTTTAGCTTCAGAGTTTGCAAGAACTTCTGAGAGTCTTGACTTTCAGCTTGGATCAGAACATCAGAACCTGATATCAGATTTTGATTGTCAGAACTTTCTTTCAGACTTGAGCATCTACAGCTTCAGAACTTATCTTCTTCTGTAAAGAAGATTTTCCAGCATTAGAAATTAGTTTCCTTGAAGAAACTTTGATGTTTTTCCCTTGACCTTGAACTTGACCTCTACCGTTGCTAGGGTTTCCCTGGTCATCAGCTTCATCATCTTTCTTCTTCAGTACTTGATCATTAGAGCATTTTGACTTAACTACCTTCTCCCCCTTTTTGGCATCATCTGATAGTAGGAGAGAGAGATTAAGTTCTACTGAAGATTGAATTTCATTCATTTGAGTTTGCTGAGAGGCTTGATTTTGCAGGACCTCAGTGATTTGAGCCTGTTGCTTTTCCTGAACCTTCTCAATTGCTTCAACTTTCTTATGAATAGGTCTTATAAGTCTTGACTTGTCTAATTTGAGAGTCATATCTAGCTTTTCAGCTGATTCCAGAAGTTTGTCAACTTTTTCATGAGTTTGTGAATGTAGACCTTGAAGAGATCTTGTACTCAGAGCTGTAACCTTGATTTGAGTCTTGAAATCAGAGTTTGACAGCAACTCGTCAGCTTTTGACATATGCTCTGTTAGAACTTTAGAGCTTGGAATAAAATCTGATTCATTCCACTTCTTGGTCCACTCAACACCTCTATGAGTTTCTTCCCAAGGAACAGGAGCATCTTGTTCAACAAACTTCTTAATTAATGCTTCCTTTCCAATAATAGGAGCTGGAGTGTTAACTGGAGCTGACTCTCCAGAACTTGCAGAAAACTCATCATTCTCTGACAACACAAGTGTGTGTGTAACAGAAGGAGATGTTGTAACAGCTTCATCTAAATTCTGATCTTCAGGTTCCTGATCAAGAATTGATGTAAAAGGTATCTCAGCCTGTAAGATTGGAGAATTAACAGTAGATGGCTGAGCTGTAGTTGGAGCTTCCAGATAGAGCACAGTTAGAATGTTCAGATTATGGATATCAATTTCAGGACTAAATCCTGAATCTTCAACTGTTGTGTCTTTAACTGTAGAGACAGGAGGTGTAACTACTGTTTCTGGAACAGTGTCTTTAGCTTGAGTTGGGGATGTCAAAGCTTCAATTATAACAGGTTCTGATGAGATCAGAGGTTCCTGATCCCCTTCCTCAGCTTCTTGAGTATCCTCAGATGGAGGTTATGCCAAATGCCTTCCTGCCCTCTGTTTCTTTGATCTCCTGGATGGTGTAGGAGTTTCCTGAGTAGCATAAGAGTTTGTAGTCCTTTTCCTTTTCAAAATATCTGAACCCTCAGCTTTAGACTTTTTCTGATGGGTTGACCCTTCAGCTTCTTTTTCTTTCTGTAAAACCACATTTTCAGCTTCCACATGCACAGGTTCCGATGCATGACCCTGTGCTTCTTCATCATCTGATTCATCCCTTAGAATCATCCTTCTTCTCCTTGGTGGAGATTTAGGAACAAAATTTGCTCTTTTAGGCCTTGAGGATGAAGGTCTGATGGTAGGTGCTGATGGCTGTTGTTGTGAGAATTGTGCTGGTTGGAAGTATGTTATGATGGTAGGTTGAGTTGGTTGAGATTGAGAAGTTTGAGATGTTTGTGTAGTAGTTGTAGGTGCTGATGGAGGTTGGGATGGTTGTACATCAGGATATATGGCAGCATAGGTGGTTGGATTAGAGTTTACTAAGACTTGTTTAACTGATTGAGGGATTTGGATGGGTCTTAGTACAGTCTTCTTATTATCAGTAGATAATAAGTCAGTGAAGGCCCTTTTTGCAAGTTTAAATGGTTCAATCAACTCACTTGCTAGTTGGGGTGCATCAGAGCAACAAAAACTGCATAAAAGCTGACAGAATCTAGCAAAATAAACTGTATTTCTATCTTTTGTCATCCTATCACCTATGAAACCTAGTACAACACTAGCATAATTAAAATGAGATTGAGTAATTAGAGCATACCCAATTTGCTAACTTAGGATAGGGATTGCATCAAAATTGAAGCACTTGTTTGCAAAAGCCTTGGTGATGCAGTCAAAGAAGAAACTCCACTCCCTCCTGATGTGGGGTCTCTTTAATTATCCCAGCTTGGACAATGATTTTTCATAACCCAGATTAGCCATCATCTGTTGAAGAGCTGGCTCCTCAACTGTTGAAAAAGTGCAGTCTTCTGGCAGATGTAGAGCTTGACGAACTGTAGACACAGTCACCACATGTTCATCCTCCCCTGTTGTGAAAATAATACTAGGGGACCCATTTGCACCACCATCATCATACATACCACTCCTCCAGAACTCCAGCACTTGAGTTCCTGAGATTAATTGAGGTTGGGTCAATGCATACCCAATCTCACTGTTAGCAAGGAAGTCCTGAACGAAGTGAAGATCTGATGGGGCTTCGTCCTTGCTAAGAATAGCTAAGCAGTTGTTAGGAACAAACTTAGCTCCATTGAAAATGATTTCTTTTGGTGCCATTCTTGTGAAAAATTAAGTGAGAATAGTGTGTACACAAAGTGTTTGATAAAATGCCTGTGAGAAGATAGAGCTTCAGAGAATATTAGCGGGTGAGAGAAAATAAGAGAGATGAGAGAATGAGAAAAGTAGGTAAAAGATTAGAAAATCTTTTAACTTTCTTATTTATACAGCCCACGTGACTACAACTATATTTTTGAAGCATGACAGACAATTTACACCTGGCAACATGTGAACAGTCAGTAAATAGTTAAAGCAGTAGTTAGTAGGCACGAGAAATAAGCAGTAATTATTGTGCACATGCAGTTTTTCAAGACAAACACGTTTCCCACTAAATAAATGATTATGACTGTTTTTATCTCACTTAAATATATTCTGATAAAATATGACCGTTCAGTATTACCCCAAATAAGTCAAGTAAATAAATAATGCCACATAAGTATCAGAGTTTCCATCAGGATTTAATATCAGAACTTGACTAAAATCAGATTTTAACGGTCATCAGAACATGGCTTCTGTACTCAAAAAGTGAATGTCTGTTACTGTAATTCTCCACACAAATACTAATTTATTTTCTTTAGAGTTTAATCATCAGAATTTCCATCAAAACTTGTCCTCAGAATTTATGCAAATAATACTTAACTATTTGTCAAAAACAACTTAATCACCACAGTAATTTTCATCATTTACATGGAGTGAGAGTGTGTGCATTTACAAATGATCAGATAATGATTAAAGTCTTATAAACTTCAGTATATCTTAGAAATAAGTCATAACTGAGAAAAGTGCTTAAAATCTGTCTTTAATTATGAAGTCTACTGTAGAACAAATTTATGCAAGAGTCCACCTCAACTGTTTGTGCTCATTTTATGCATCTTCTACATTCTTTTTACAGTGGCTTCTCAGTGTAAGTGAGTCACAACTGCTATCAGAATTTATGCTATTATCCGAGTATTTCTCCAGTAATTAGAGAATGTGAAAGTCACCAAGAAAAATTTATTTGCTTTTCTAATGCATATAACTTAATACCAGCAATGCACTTGGGTCTTCCCTTCCACATATTTACTCTAGATCTCAAAGGAGTACCTGACTTCAATTTTTTTCTTTTCTTTTCTTCAGATAAGTGAGGCTTATCAAGCATGTAGTTCATCCTTAAGATTTACTGACATCAGAATTCGACAGATGAGAAGCAAGAATCTAGTTTGTGACTTAATAATAAGATACACAAAGTAAATTTGACTAAGCTCAAAATCAGAATTTGCCTGTGTTAATGAATTTCCACATAAATAACTAATTCAAACATGGGATTTCTAGTATATTAAATACTACTAGATCAGCATCTAGCACAGTAATCCTCATTGGATTGAATAGTCACAGAATATTTAAAACACTATCAGAATATATAGAATCACATCAGATAACAATCAGTATTTTAATATATTACAATTTAAGCACAGATTACATAAAGATAAGATAATCTGTAAATACTGATCATAAAGTCTGATGCATGAGAACAAAAACTAAGCACAGATTACATAGCGATAAGATAATCTGTAAATACTGATCATAAGTTCACTTATCTGATGCAGATTTTGAGAAAGAACCTGAAACCATTCTAAGTTCATTTACCAGTCTTGTAAAAGTAGCTTCACATAGTGGTTTTGTGATGATATCTGCTAGTTGTTTATCTGTTGGAACAAAATGAATTTCCACTGTACCTTCCATCACATGTTCCCTTATGAAATGGTACCTTATGCTGATGTGTTTTGTCATAGAGTGTTGAACTGGATTACCTGTCATAGCAATAACACTTTGATTATCACAATAAATGGGTATTTTAGAAAATCTAACCCATAATCCAGTAACTGATTTTTCATCCAAAGAATCTATGGACAACAGCTTCCTGCAGCAATATATTCTGCTTCTGCAGTTGATATGGAAATTGATTTTTATTTCTTGCTAAACCAAGAAACCAATCTGCCTCCAAGAAATTGGCAGCTTCCAATCTAGCAACTGGTGCAAATGTTTCATCATAATCAATACCCTCCTGTTGAGAGTAACCTTTAGCAACCAACCTTGTTTTGTTCCTTGTCATTATGCCATCACTATCAGTTTTTTTCCTGAACACCCATTTTGTGCCAATAATTGATCTGTTCTTTGGTCTTGGCACTAGGGTCCAGACTTTATTTCTTTCAAATTCATTTAACTCTTCCTGCATTGCTTGCACCCAATCAGCATCTTGAAGAGCTTCTTCCACTTTTTTTGGTTCAGTCTGAGATAGAAAAGAATGATAGAGACATTCATTTGATATTGCAGTTCTAGTTCTGAAACCTGCTTCAGGATCTCCAATTATTAAGTCAGTTGTATGTGATTTGGTCCACTTCCTTGCAGATGGAAGTTGATTTCTAGAACTGGATCCTCCCCCATGATCCATGCTATCTCCATCAGCATTTTCTGATGCCCCCTGTAGTTATGCTCTCTGAGACTTCAAAATTTGAGTTGGAACCTTCAGGATTTGAATAATCAGAGTTTTCAGAATTATCAGAATTTGGTTCATAGAACTTGATGAATCAGAACGTGAAGAGCCAGTGACAGGTTCTGATGCTTCTTGAGAGTCCTGAGTTGTGGTAGGATCTTCAGCTTGCTCCCCCCGGATAGGTGCATTTTCCCTTGGAGTAGTTACCACAGTTTCAATGACATCAGAACTTAACCCGTCAGAACTTACAGGATCAGGATTTAAGTCATCAGAATTTACAGAATCGGAATTTAAATCTTCATTTTCAAATCTCAGCTGATCATGATCATTGAAATCTTAAAGTCCAGCAATCTTCTTATCATCAAAAGATACATTGATAGATTCCATTACAACCCTTGTTCTTAAATTGTAGACTGTGAAGGCTTTTGTGGAAAGTGGATATCCAACAAAAATTCCTTCATCAGCTTTTAGATCAAATTTTGACAGCTGTTCAGGATGAGTCTTAAGAACAAAACACTTGCAACCAAATATATGAAAGTATTTCAGATTTGGCTTTTTTTTCTTGTTTATGAGTGTAGCATTATGTGTAAAACAAGCAGTATGCACAGCTTTAGCCCAAAAGTATGTTGGTAGCTTTGCTTCATCAAGCATAGTTCATGCAGCTTCAATGAGAGCCTTGTTCTTTCTTTCTACAACTCCATTTTGTTGTGGAGTTCCAGGTGCAGAAAATTCATGCTTTATTCCATGCTCTTTGCAGAACTCTTCCATGATTGAATTCTCAAACTCAGTGCCATTATCACTTCTTATAATTTTGACAGAATCTTTGACCAATTTATCCAGCTGTCTGACATAATCAGTTATAGTAGATGCAGTTTCATTCTTCTTGTGCAAGAAATACACCCAAGTGTACCTTGTGAACTCATCCACTATAACTATAGCATATTTCTTCTTTACAATAGACATGACATTGACTGGACCAAATAGATCAACATGCAGTAGGTGATAAGGCTCAAGAATTGAAGATTCAGTTTTGCTCTTGAATGAAGATTTTCTTTGTTTTGCCTTTTGACATGAATCACAAAGGCCATCAGGAGCAAATACTGATTTTGGCAGTCCTCTCACAAGATCTTTCTTTACTAGCTCATTTATGTTGTAGAAATTTAAATGAGAGAGTCTTTTGTGCCAATTACAGCTTTCTTCAATTGATGCTCTACTCAACAAACAGATTGCAGAACCAACAGAACTTGTTTAAAGTCTGGCTTCATATATGTTACCATGCCTATAACCTTTTAGAACTACTTTGCCTGTAGAATTACTTACAACTTCACAGTGTTCTTCAAAGAAATCCACATGATAACCTCTATCACAGATTTGACTAACACTTAGCAGATTGTGTTTAAGTCCTGAGACAAGAGCTACTGATTCAATTTATGACATTCCTAATGTAATAACCCCAATTTTTGGAATTTTTTGAAACCCTTATGAATAGTGTTTTGCTGATTATGCTGAATAAGAAAACTTTTCATGCCATACTATGTAGGGGTTCTTTTATTGATCTTCTGGGATATTATTGGTACTCTATATGATATATAAGTGTATGTAAAGATCGTCAGAATCCAAATTTGAACCTTTTGATTTTTCCCGAAAATCCACCAGATATCGAAAGAATTGAGTATAAGGTAACAGGATAAAAATGATTTAAATTCAAGGATTTTAATAGAGGATCATAAAAAGGAATATAATGTATTGAGAAAGGTTAAAGTAACCTAAGTAATAAGATCCCGGGTATGATCTCTCAAATGATAAATGAAAACGAAAGTTAAGCGAACCGTATAACAAATCAGCGGTCATTAGCCAAATAATTAAAAGCTAATCAAAGAGATTAGTGGGGATGATGTCATCAAACCAATGAGAAGAGGACAAAGGAGGGAGGGTGACATCACATGGTGACATAAGCATGACCAAGCAAATGTGTTGTTGGTTGAATTAGAACCACACAAAAGTTACCATGGTAAAAGGTAATAAAACAAAACAAATCAAAAGCAACCAACCAAGTCAACCAACAATTCATTTTCACCAAAAACATAAAGCTATTTCATTTTCTTCATCTTTGCTCTTGGCTTTCAAGGAAAAAGCAAGGAAGAAAAATCCAAAGTCCAAGCTCCACTCAAGCATAAATTCCATGGTTTGGTTTATGGATTCTACATTTCATAACTTAGCTTGGGTATGATTTTAAGCTCTTGATTCAAATGGATTCATAGCTAATTAATTCACCAAAGATTAGGGTGAATAGTGTTTTCAAATTTTAACTTTGTGTTTCTTGATTTCATTTGCAAGATCAAGGTTATATAAGGATAGATCAAGGTTCTTTGAGGCTCCCTAGTAACTTTCCACCCTCCAATAAAGGTATAAATCTTCACACCCTTTAGTAATAAGTTTGAATGTTGAAGTTTGGAGATGGTTTGGATGGATGAGTAGTAATTTGAATGATAAGCATGATTCGAGCTTAATTGTTAAGTAGTTTAGTTAAATTTAGAGGTGTTATAATATATGTTTGGATTGAGATCCTTGAGCTTATTATGACTGAAATCAGTAGCATTGATGTGTATCTTGAGTTGTTATTGATTGGTAGTTGGATTGATATGATTTGGAATGGTAAAAATTTGGGAAATCGCGTAAACATAGATGTCGTAATGTCCGATTTACTTTAGACTGTTTTTGCTCTTAACATCAGGACCCTTGAACTCACTGTAAGGTTTTTACCATTGCCATTTTTAGATAGTTCATGTTACGAGCTTCGTTTTGATATGTGGTACGCTTGAATCTGATGTACGGTTTAGGAGAAACGACCGTTTTAAGTAATGGCGCTTCGCGACCGAACCATTACCCCTCGCCTTACTTTGAAACCTTGGTTAAGGACTTTAAATGACTAATTGGGGTATGAAGCAATTATGTTAAGTGGATTAGGCAGTTGGTAAGACCCTCGCGAAAGAGTCGCCTTAAAACTCATAATGGTTAATTTATTAAAAATGGTGGAGCCGAGGGTACTCGAGCGATTTAAGAGAATCAGTAAGCGCAAAACGAGCGTTAGAGTCTAAATTGGTTAAAGTATAGATTGATAAGTGACTTTGGTTTAATTCCAACTTATATGTTGTTTATAGGTTACCAGACTTGTCCCAAACCATTTGTAACCCCCATTCGCTCAGGCAAGTTTTCTACCCGTTATACTGTTGTTGTGATGTATATATGTATATGCATTATCTTGTGATAAGTGCATGATTGTTATTAGCAAATCTTGCGATATATTGGAGCATGTGATATGGTATATATGCATGCCTGTTTCGTAATCTTGATACATATATCTGTTGATTCAGTTGATAATACCTATGCTAGAGATAAGCGGTAATTGGCATATACCTTTAGTATAGGGGACCCAAAGGTAAACTTTTCTAAAACCGGGAGTCGAGGCTCCCGAGTATAATATATATTTATATATATATATATATATGAATAGTTTTCAAAACTATGAATCGAATAAGGTTTATTCGATAACTTTATTTTATTATTGAATATTATTTTGAATATTCATTCGAGGGCTTATGACCCCGTTTAATTATTATTGAATATTATTTTGAATATTCATTCGAGGACTTATGTCTCCGATTATTTACTAAATAATATTCTTTATTTTATTAAAGAATAATGTGTCGATAATCAAACTTACTTTTGATTATTCAAATAAGGATATTACTTTCGTATAAGTACATCTTTGATTATTTAAGATTCATTTCAAGTATAAGTTTTACAACTTCTACTTCAATTATTTTATAAAGATTATTCTTTATGGGAATATTATTTAAATAATAATATTCAGATATTTTCTAATATATTGGGACTGATTTATTTATTAAATCAGCATTACTCCAAACATTCTTAAAAATGTTTTGCGAGTCTTCAAAATGATTTTAAAAGTTAGAGCGGATCCCAAAACTTATTTTATATTTAAGATCCTCCTTGCGAAGGGGATTTAAATACTCGCTCAAAACCTGAGGGATCCGGCTCTGTGGTGTATTTTATATTCGCAACAAGGTTGCTATTTTGATAAAAGAGTTTTGATTACTTACCCAATACTCGGGAAGTAAAATTCTTGGAACAAGTTAATCCATTAACAGACATCGCCTGGGAAATATCGGTGAGTTTTCCTTTCCAACTAGATACGACTTCTTGGTGGAGCCGTATCAACAAGTTTCTACTTGGGGAAGGTGAGGACGAGCTTTACGTTTCAGAGTCATGGATTTCATCTGAACTCGGAGTGGCGTAAGTGGTCGAGTGGCGCCGGCCCAGCCTAATTATATTGGCCCAAATGGCCTGGAAGTTCCGCTAAGACGGTCCATTCCTTAGGAGTCCAGTGTTCGGTTGACAAGTAAATCCGACAGGTTCTCCTCTACATGTAGAAAATGGTGGGGTTGTACTACTGCAACTGATCATCGTAAGTGGTCTTCCTGGCGTGACAAACTCCCGTAATGAGTTCATCATCCAGTTGGATAATTCTGCAACACTACCCGTAGCTTTTCGATCGAAAGGCTACGAATGGGTGGTTGCCGAAGCATTGACAGGGTCAAACAGTTGTAATGGTGTTTCCATTGAATGAAGTATCTCGTAACTTCATTTCCTTTAAAAAAATATATTTCAAAGATTGAATCTATTCAAGTCTTAGCTTGTGGTCTCATCAATGGGATGACCTGTTGAAACTTATTATACTTTGAATAGTAATAGTTCAAGTAGATTTCTAAAAATGGTATAAGTATAATGAAGTAATTGGTAACTTCATCTTCCTTAAAACTTATATCCAGTAAGTAATTACCTTACACTTGATAAAGGATTCTAGTAAGTTATCCATTTAGATACTTGCATTATTGTTTACACTATATATTATCTTGCGAGCTGTAATGCTCACTCTTGCTTCATTTCTTCATCACACAACAAAAGTTAGGAAAGATGGCCAGACTCAAGCAGACCTAGCGCAAGCGCGTGGGAAGCGTCCCGCGTCTTCCCATTGATGTTGTAGCTGCTATAGCTGCAGAGGTAGATCTATTGGTAGATCAGGCATTCTACTTTTGGGAACCAAATATTGTATAATTATAACTTGTGGCAGATAATGGCAATTAACTGTAAATTTATCAAGTAATCATTTTGGGTTGTAATAACTTTTAAATTGTGGATTCAAGGACTTGTACTTATTTCAATTTCATCTCTGAGACTATAACGGGTTGTGGTGTGTGTTAGTGTGGGGTCATAGCATAAGGTTATTTATTAATTAAGTGAAGTGATATTGTGGAAAGAAAGACCGTGACGACCCAGATTCCCGACCCGGGATCTGGGGGTGTTACAGAAATGGTATCAGAGCCAAGCGTTATAAACCTCAGAGATGATGTGACGTTAAGATAATAAGTTCACTAAGATAATAAGAACTCTTGCCAAGTTCATAGTCGGACTACCTAACGTAGTACTGACAGTTAAAACCCTTATGGGAACCCTTATAAATATCGTGATAGAAGTATAGTTCGTTATCGTATATGGTAGCGGGACTCCGAACCCCGAGGTTGAGGAGCAACAACGCGATGATGTTTTATTACTTATTGGAGATCAGATTGTGGATCCGATAGAGCGTCCTAATGAGGGACCGGATGATGTTCATATTAAGGATGTAGTGGTTGAGGATGTTGTCCTAGAAGGGATTGTTACTGAGAAGAATCCCGTGGAGGATCCTGACAAGAATGAATAAAGGACCACTGAGGAATTGATGACTATGGTTAGGGAAACTACCAGAGGTAGGATTGGCCGGTTACTACCGGAGGTTCGTTCAAGTTTGTAAAGATAGTAGCCCCTTTAACGCGGCTTACTCGTAAGACTGAGAAGTTTGAATGGACAGAGAAATGCGAGAACAGCTTTCAAGAACTGAAGCAAAGATTGGTGATGGCCCCTATGTTGGCATTGCCGGATGGAAAAAGGAGATTTTGTGATTTGTATTGACGCTTCACATAAGGAATTATGGTGCTCTTATACATCACAACAAGGTACTCACGTACGCGTCAAGAAAATTAAGGGAATATAAAATTCGATATCCCCACCCATGAGCTTGGGCTCATGGCAATAGTTTTGCCCTAAAGATTGGAGGCACTACTTGTATGGAGAGAAGTGCGAGAATTACCTAAGCCATACGTGCTCTAGTACATTTTCACGCAGAAAGAGCTCAACATGCACCAAATAAGGTGGTTAGAGCTAATCAAGGATTACGATTATGAGATTCTTTATCATTCGGAGAAAGCCAATGTGGTGGCTGATGCCCTTAGTAAAAAGGAGAGACTCAAGATGATAATGTCTTTGAGAGAGTTAATAAGAGATTTTGAGAAAATGGAAATAGAAGTGAAGGTAATCGGAGCCGGTACCGAAAAGTTGTTTGAGATTGCAATACAACCCGAATTATTGGAAAAGAACATATTGTGCCAGAAAAAGTGATGAATGAAGGCAGAGAGCCAACAAATAGATAAAAGATTAATACCGAGAAAGATGATAAGGGAATAATGAGGTATTCCTACAGAATTTGGGTTCCAAATGTTCAAGAGCTTAAAGATGAGATCTTAGATGAAAGCTAGTTTGAGGAATAAGATTTAGAGCAAACCCTGAACGTGATAGTCAGGAAGGTCGCCATCAAGATAGAAGGAACCCATAACATGATGAAGTGGAAAATGAGGATTTAAAATATGTAGGATGACCCCGATTATGGGGAGGAGGAGGGAATGTTCAGACTAAGGAAACAGAAGTCGAGTAAGGAAAGGAGACCCGAGACGGTACTCCTATATGAAAATTTATGGACCTTTCTAGACAGAACTTAGACTATTATCCCCAACCACCACCCTGAGGAAACAATGCGGTGAGAAATTCTTTCAGGACCTTTAAGTCGCTAAGCTCTCAGAGTTCCAAGGAACAAGCTGACCCAGTCGAGGTAAGAGCCTGGCTAAAGGAAATATAGGAATCATTTGAGATTCTAAATGATTGACGAATCACAAAAGACTGTTTTTGTCACTTACCCTCCTAAGAGAGAGGCCACCCGCTGGTAAAAGGCCAAGGAAGACACGAAGCCAGAGGTTATAATAAACTGATTAAAGTTCAGTCAGTTGTTTTCGGGAAAGTACTTCCCAAGGTTATGGAGGTAGTGTAAAAGCTTTAGAGCCAGAACAAAGGCGGACGAGTATGATGAATTATGAATCTAAGTTATAAAAGTTGTCAAGATTCGTTCTGAGGACACGAATCCAGAATGACGGGATGTTTGAAATCAATGCTTATGTTGTGTTGGTTCATGAAATAATGATAAGAGAAAGGAAAATAAAAAGAAACTGAAGTGGAAAGGAATATAAAGGCAATAGAGTTTGAAGAATGATAAGGGAGTTGGGTATGAGGAAACCCTAAAGACTCGTAGCAATAGAAATAGAAAAGTATGTAATCGTCAGGATGAGGGTGATTCACCATGAGTTAAAAATTGATGGTTGAAGGCATAAGAGATACATATATTTTATTCCCTGTAAGTTGGGAGGATTCAAGGAAACCTTGAGATAGTTCGAAGGATAAATAATGAGACGCGGATAGACTAAGGAGACAAGAAAGTAAGAAATTAGGAAAATTGGATGAAGGAAGTGACCTTCAAGAATGTGAAGTGTAAGACTGGTGGCTTGATACCCAGAAAGGGAGACGCCGGGCATGAAAGATATCCCAACATTGAGATGACTGTTGAAATAAACAACAAAAGTAAATACGGAATTATTAAGAAGAAGTTCACGTTGAACACGACCAATATCTTCCAGAACATCCTTGTTATCGTTACCAAATTAGGCAAGAAAAGCGGATAACCATTGTTATCTTTTGGAGGCCATATTGATTGACCTCATTTTGAATAAGGATGTTATTGTGAAATTAGGTATAGACTATCGACGTGAGAATAATTGAATAAGATAATCTATCAAGGATATATGACTTAAATTATCCATGGAAGGATGCATGTACCTTTTTAAAGGTGGAGTTAAGGATAGAACCTCGATAACTTAAGATGAATCCTAGGGGAATGCATAAAGGATGGCATTTCACCCTTAATAGGGACATTATGAGTTTGGGTAGTATGGAATGAAGGACTAAGGTAACAATAACCTTTAAAGGTCAATAGATAAATTTTTCAGAAGTACATAGACAATGGTTCTAGTATTAGTAAATGGTATTTTGATATGCCCTGTTCCTAGGGTGTATATGATGAAGGATTTAAGGATAACCTTCGAGGTTTTACAAGGAGAAAGGTAATATTCAAAGTTCTCAAGAATATAAATTTTGATAAAGGAAATATGACGTAATTATAATGATGCCAAGTGGGGCACGTGTTAAACCACAAGAAAGTATGGATCGAACCAGTAAAGGTCAAAATTGTTCAGGGCAATTAGGACCTAAGATAAAAGATGTTCTAAGTATGATTGAGAGTCATTCGTGATAGTGATTAACCTCTAAAGACTGAGGCAATAACTTATGGAAAAATGGTGATTTTTTTTTACTCATCAGATTTTAAGGAAAACATCTTCACATAAGCAGTGATTGAAATGAGGTAGAAAATTTAGTTGGGATCGTTCAAACGACATTGATTGTAAGGAAATTTTACTATCAGGAAAGGCCAAATAGGTGGCCGACACTTTAAGTGTAAGAGAGCAATTATAGGCGCTCTTGCCAGAGGAATACAGTGATGATGGTTGAAGCCGTAAAGGTTGTATTATGGTTTGGAGAATTGACATTCCTTCTGATGACTGTGCAATACCCAACCGTAATAGTAGTTGGTAAAGGTTTAACTCGTGTAATCGCCATGAGCGGGCTATCTATCTCAGAAGGTACTATCTTGAGAAAAGCCAGGACCATGTTTCAAAAAGGACTAAACAAACCTTTGAGTTAAGTCTTCTATTAAAGGCATTTGATTAAGAATGGTATTAACCTGCCATCGTTGTTCAGATAGAAACTCTTCTGCAATTTTATCTGCTTCATGTCATATGTATGCCAAGTTCAGGAGTGTTCTTCATGAATCATGAACGGTAATTATGTTACCTCCTTAGGAGAATTCTATACGACATGTATGGACTCCGTATGGTTAGATATTAAGATTTCATGGAAAGTGAATTACGACAGTAGGTCAGTGGTGGACCATAGTAATGCAGCAATGATTCTGCGAGTAATGAGTCATTACAACCATGCGAGTTGTAATGGTATAAGTATAATGAAGTAATTGGTAACTTCATCTTCCTTAAAACTTATATCCAGTAAGTAATTACCTTACACTTGATAAAGGATTCTAGTAAGTTATCCATTTAGATACTTGCATTATTGTTTACACTATATATTATCTTTCGAGCTGTAATGCTCACTCTTGCTTCATTTCTTCATCACACAACAACTGTTAGGAAAGATGGCCAGACTCAAGCAGACCCAGCGCAAGCGCGTGGGAAGCGTCCCGCGTCTTCCCGTTGATGTTGTAGCTGTTATAGCTGCAGAGGTAGATCTATTGGTAGATCAGGCATTCTACTTTTGGGAACCAAATATTGTATAATTATAACTTGTGGCAGATAATGGCAATTAACTGTAAATTTATCAAGTAATCATTTTGGGTTGTAATAACTTTTAAATTGTGGATTCAAGGACTTGTACTTATTTCAATTTCATCTCTGAGACTATAACGGGTTGTGGTGTGTGTTATTGTGGGGTCATAGCATAAGGTTATTTATTAATTAAGTGAAGTGATATTATGGAAAGAAGGACCGTGACGACCCGGATTCCCGACCCCAGATCTGGGGGTGTTACACCCAAGATTGATATTGCCATATCCCAGAGTTTTTCCCATATTTCCATCTCCATAAGAAACTCCTGCGCCAACTTTCTCCACAAAGTCTGATAACAGGGCTTTATTTCCCTAGGGGGTAGTACACGAGGTCTGGAGCAAAAATTGAGGCGGCCCGTTTTTTCGATTTCTTTTCATAATTTGTCCCTATGGATTTATGAAATTGCATTCGCGTCCATTCGGGGTCGTCCGGGAGTGAATCGGAGCTGAAACGAATGGAACTCGGTTTCCGAATAATCCTCGTAGGGGGTAGTACACGAGGTCTGAGCAAAAATTGAGGCGGCCCATTTTTTTGATTTTTTTCATAATTTGTCCCTATGGATTTATGAAATTGCATTCGCGTCCATTTGGGGTCGTCCGGGAGTGAATTGGAGATTAAATCAGCATTACTCCAAACATTCTTAAAAATGTTTTGCGAGTCTTCAAAATGATTTTAAAAGTTAGAGCGGATCCCAAAACTCATTTTATATTTAAGATCCTCCTTGCAAAGGGGATTTAAATACTCGCTCAAAACCTGAGGGATCCGGCTCTGTGGTGTATTTTATATTCGCAACAAGGTTGCTATTTTGATAAAAGAGTTTTGATTACTTACCCAATACTCAGGAAGTAAAATTCTTGGAACAAGTTAATCCATTAACAGGCATCGCCTGGGAAATATCGGTGAGTTTTCCTTTCCAACTAGATACGACTTCTTGGTGGAGCCGTATCAACAAGTTTCTACTTGGGGAAGGTGAGGACGAGCTTTACATTTCAGAGTCATGGATTTCATCTGAACTAGGAGTGGTGTAAGTGGTCGAGTGGTGCCGGCCCAGCCTAATTATATTGGCCCAAATGGCCTGGAAGTTCCGCTAAGACGGTCCATTCCTTAGGAGTCCAGTGTTCGGTTGACAAGTAAATCCGACAGGTTCTCTTCTATATGTAGAAAATGGTGGGGTTGTACTACTGCGACTGATCATCGTAAGTGGTCTTCCTGGCGCGATAAACTCCCGTAATGAGTTCATCATCCAGTTGGATAATTCTACAACACTACCCGTAGCTTTTCGATCGAAAGACTATGAATGGGTGGTTGCCGAAGCATTGACAGGGTCAAACAGTTGTAATGGTGTTTCCATTGGATGAAGTATCTCGTAACTTCATTTCCTTTAAAAAAAATATTTCAAAGATTGAATCTATTCAAGTCTTAGCTTGTGGTCTCATCTATGGGATGACCTGTTGAAACTTATTATACTTTGAACAGTAATAGTTCAAGTAGATTTCTAAAAATGGTATAAGTATAATGAAGTAATTGGTAACTTCATCTTCCTTAAAACTTATATCCAGTAAGTAATTACCTTACACTTGATAAAGGATTCTAGTAAGTTATCCATTTAGATACTTGCATTATTGTTTACACTATATATTATCTTGCGAGCTGTAATGCTCACTCTTGCTTCATTTCTTCATCACACAACAACTGTTAGGAAAGATGGCCAGACTCAAGCAGACCCAGCGCAAGCACGTGGGAAGCATCCCGCGTCTTCCCGTTGATGTTGTAGCTGCTATAGCTGCAGAGGTAGATCTATTGGTAGATCAGGCATTCTACTTTTGGGAACCAAATATTGTATAATTATTACTTGTGGCAGATAATGGCAATTAACTGTAAATTTATCAAGTAATCATTTTGGGTTGTAATAACTTTTAAATTGTGGATTCAAGGACTTGTACTTATTTCAATTTCATCTCTGAGACTATAACGGGTTGTGGTGTGTGTTATTGTGGGGTCATAGCATAAGGTTATTTATTAATTAAGTGAAGTGATATTGTGGAAAGAAAGACCGTGACGACCCGGATTCCCGACCCCGGATCTGGGGGTGTTACACCCAAGATTGATATTGCCATATCCCAGAGTTTTTCCCATATTTCCATCTCTATAAGAAACTCCTGCGCCAACTTTCTCCACAAAGTCTGATAACAGGGCTTTATTTCCAGTCATATATCCTGAACATCCACTGTCCAGCACTAGGATATTTTTCCAATTGCCCTGCAATCACAAAGACCACTATTGGATAGTTTTAAGGATCCAGACTTGCTTGGATCCTTTGGCCTTTTTAAGTTTGTTAGCATTTGCAGCGGATTTAAATTCAGAGTTTATGTTAACATGTTGTTTATCAGAATTTATATCAGACTTTGCATCAGACTTTACACTAGAAGGAATAATACTAACTTTCTTCAAAGAAGGTTTTATTTGATAATAATCATAGTACAAACAATGATATTATTTACAAGTATAAATGGAATGCCATAAACTACCACAATGAAAACAAGGATTTTATGGTTTAAACCTAACAGACTGACTTTTAATTCCTGATCTAGGAGGTAAAGAGTTTATATCTTTATTTTTCCTGCAAAAAGAAGCAAGATGGTTAGAGTTTCCACATTTATAATATTTCTTTCTAGGAGCATTAGGAACAGGCATATAATTATTGCTTTTATTCATACCTTCCTTTCCATTCCTATTTTTCCTAGCTTCCTTTACCTTGTACACATTTCTAATATCTTTCAGCTTATGCCTAAGCTCCTTCTTAGTCATTTAGCCTATGTTTACTTCAACTGGTTTATCCTGTTTTAATTTATCAAAAGTTGACTTTTCTTTGACTTCTGTCATAGATTCTTTCATCTTTTCAGAATCAGACTTTACAGTTTTTGCTACAAACTTAACAGGATTTACCTTTGGCTTAACAGTCTGTTTAACAACAGTTGGCTCAATTTGCACAGTTCCTTTCTCACTTTTATCATCTCCATAACCTAAGCCCTCTTTCCAGTTTCCACTACCTAGTAAATTCTGAGTTGTTCTGCCAGAGTTAGTCCAAGTTCTGATAATCTCTCTTCCCTTTTCTAAATCAGTTTGTAGAGATTCATTCAATTTTAGTACTTCATCTCTAACATACAAAGCATTATCTCTTTATTTCTTAGTTTGATGAAGAAAAACTAACTCCTTTTCTAAATAGTCATTTCTTTTTTTAAAAGCAAGATTTTCAGATGTTAATCTTTCACATGTTAATGTCTGATCTCTATAACTAATGAACATGGTTTTAAGATATAATCTCAACTCAATAATATCATCAGTATGAAAAGCATAAGTTGTTTGAGGTACCTTTAATTCAGCAGTTTCAGTACTGCTATCAGCATTTGCCATCAAGGCATAGTTCACCTCTTTTTCAGAATCTGAAGTGTCTGTCCAGCATTTTTTTTTTTTGACAAGTGCCTTACCTTTGTCACTTTTTCCTTTCTTGCAGTCAGGAGATATGTGGCCTCTTTCACCACAATTGTAGATTTGACATTTGAGTTATCTCCTCTGTCAGACTTTCCTCCTTTGACTTCAGACTTTCTGAATCCTCTCTTATCAGAACTTCCACCTTTCCTGGAAAACTTTTTGCCCTTTCTGAATTTCCTGTAGGATATCTTTGTGATACCTTTCACCATAAGAGCACATAGTTACATCATCTCTGCATCAACATCTATTTCAGATAAACTTTCAGTTTCTGAATTATCATTATCAGAATATGATGACTCTGAATCAGACTTTATAATGAGAGCCTTTCCTTTGCCCCTCTTTGAGGCAACCACTTTAGGAGATTCCTCCTCAGCATTAAGAGCAACTGTCCTTGACTTTCTTTCAAATTCATTTAACTCTTCCTGCATTGCTTGCACCCAATCAGCATCTTGAAGAGCTTCATCCACTTTCTTTGGTTCAGTCTGAGATAGAAAGGAATGATAAAGACATTCATTTGATGTTGCTGTTCTAGTTCTGACACCTGCTTCAGGATCTCCAATTATTAAGTCAGGTGTATGTGCTTTAGTCCACTTCCTTGCAGATGGAAGTTGATCCCTTGAACTGGATCCTCCCCCATGATCCATATTGTCTCCATAAGGATTTTCTGATACCCCCTGTAGTTATGCTCTCTGAGACTTCAGAATTTGAGTTATATCCTTCAGGATTTGAAGAATCAGAGTTTCCAGAGTTATCAGAATTTGGCTCATCAGAACTTGATAAATCAGAACTAGAAGAGCCAGTGACAGGTTCTGATGCTTCTTGAGAGTCTTGAGTTGTGGTAGGATCTTCAGCTTGCTCCCCCTGAACAGGTGAATTTTCCCTTGGAGTAGTTACCACAGTTTCAATGACATCAGAATAACCCGTCAGAACTTACATGATCAGGATTCAAGTCATCAGAATTTACAGAATCAGAATTTAAATCTTCATTTTCAAATCTCAGCTGATCATGATTATTGAAATCTTCAAGTCCAGTAATCTTTTTATCATCAAAAGATACATTGATAGATTCCATGACAACCCTTGTTCTTAAATTGTAGACTCTGAAGGCTTTTGTGAAAAGTGGATATCCAACAAAAATTCCTTTATAAGCTTTTAGATCAAATTTTGACAGCTGTTCAGGATGAGTCTTAAGAACAAAACACTTGCATCCAAATACATGAAAATATTTCAGATTTGGCTTCTTTTTCTTCACCATCTCATATGGTGTTTTTCCATGCTTGTTGATCAGTGTAGCATTCTGTGTAAAACAAGCAGTCTGCACAGCTTCAGCCCAAAAGTAGGTTGGCAGCTTTGCTTCATCAAGCATAGTTCGTGCAGCTTCAATGAGTGTCATGTTCTTTCTTTCTACAACTCCATTTTGCTGTGGAGTTCCAGGTGCAGAAAATTCCTGCTTTATTCCATGCTCTTTGCAGAACTCTTTCATGATTGAATTCTTGAACTCAGTGCCATTATCACTCCTTATAATTTTAACAGAATCTTTGACCAACTTATCCAGCTGTCTGACATGATCAGTTAGAGTAGATGCAGTTTCATTCTTCTTGTGCAAGAAATACACCAAGTGTATCTTATGAACTCATCCACTATAACCATAGCATATTTCTTCTTTGCAATGGACATGACATTGACTGGACCAAATAGATCAACATGCAGTAAGTGATAAGGCTCAAGAATTGAGGATTCAGTTTTGTTCTTGAATGAAGATTTTCTTTGTTTTGCCTTTTAACATGAATCATAAAGGCCATCGGGAGCAAATACCGATTTTGGCAGTCCTCTCACAAGTTCTATCTTTACAAGTTCATTTATATTGTTGAAATATAAATGAGAGAGTTTCTTGTGCCAATTCCAGCTTCCTTCAATTGATGCTCTACTAAATAGACAGATTGCCGAACCATCAGAGCTTGTTGAAAGTCTGGCTTCATAAATGTTACCATGCATGTAACCTTTCAGAACCACTTTGCCTGTAGAATTACTTACAACTTCACAGTATTCTTCATAGAAATCCACATGATAACCTCTGTCACGGATTTGACTCACACTTAGCAGATTGTGTTTAAGTCCTGAGATAAGAGCTACTGATTCAATGATGATATTCCCAAGATTGATATTGCCATATCCCAGATTTTTTCCCATGTTTCCATCTCCATAAGAAACTCCTGGGCTAGCTTTCTCCACAAAGTCTAATAGCAGGGCTTTATTTCCAGTCATATGTCTTGAACATCCACTGTCCAGAACTAGGATGTTTTTTGTTGTTGCCCTGCAATCACAAAGACCACTATTGGTTAGTTTTAAGGATCCAGACTTGCTTGGATCCTTTGGCCTTTTAAGTTTGTTAGCATTTGCAGCGGATTTAGTTTCAGAGTTTATGCTAACATGCTGTTTATCAGAATTTATACCAGACTTTGCATCAGACTTTACACTAGAAGGAACAATGTTAACTTTCTTTAAAGAAGGTTTTATTTGATAATAATCATAGTATAAACTATGATATTCCTTACGAGTATATGGAATGCCATACACTACCACAATGAAAACAAGGACTTTATAGTTTAAACCTAACAAACTGACTCTTAACTCCTGATCTAGGAGGTAAATAGGTGATATCTTTATTCTTCCTGCAAAAAGAAGCAAGATGGTTAGAGTTTCTACAGTTATAACATTTCTTTCTAGCAGCATTAGGAACAGGCATATAATTATTGCTTTTATTCACACCTTCTTTTCCATTCCTATTTTTCCTAGCTTCCTTGTCCTTGTTCACATTCTAACCTCTTTCAGCTTATGCTTAAGCTGCTTCTTTGTCATTAAGCCTATGTTAACTTCAGCTGGTTTATCCTGCTGTAATTTGTCAGAAGTTGACTTTTCTTTGACTTTTGTCTTAGAACTTTCATCTTTTCAGAATCAGACTTAACAAATTTTGCTACAAACTTAACAGGATTTACCTTTGGCTTAACAGTCTGTTTAATAGTAATTGGCTTAATTGGCAAAGTTTCTATTTCACTTTTATCATCTTCATAACCTAAGCCCTCTTTCCAGTTTCCACTACTTAGTATATTCTGAGCTGTTCTGCCAGAGTTAGTCCAAGTTTTGATAATTTCTCTTTCCTTTTCTAACTCAGTTTTTAGAGATTCATTCAATTATAAAAAAGCATCATCTCTTTTTTTCTGAGTTTGATGGAACATAACTAACTCTTTTTCTAATAGTCATTTCTGTTTTTAAGAACAAGATTTTTAGATGTTAATTTTTCACATGTTAAAGTCTGATCTCTAAAACTAATGAACATGGTTTTAAGATATAATCTCAACTCAGTAATATCATCAGTATGAAAATCACAAGTTGTTTGAGGTACCTTCAGTTCAGCAGTGTCAAAACTGCTATCAGCATTTGCCATCAAGGCATAGTTCACTTCATCTTCAGAATCTGAAGTGTCTGTCCAGCTTTTCTTCTTTGTGACAAGTGCCTTGCCTTTATCACTTTTTCCTTTCTTGCAGTCAGGAGATATATGGCCTTTTCACCATAATTGTAGCATTTGACATTTGAGTTGTCTGCTCTGTCAGACTTTCCTCCTTTGCCTTCAGACTTTCTGAACCCTTTCTTATCAGAACTTCCACCATTTCTGGAAAACTTCTTGCCCTTTCTGGACTTCTTGTAGGCTATCTTTGTGATACCCTTCACCATAAGAGCACACAGTTGCATCATCTATGCATCAACATCAACTTCGACAAACTTTCAGTTTCTAAATCATCATCATCAGTATCTGATGATTCTGAATCAGACTTTATGATGAGAGCCTTTCCTTTTCCCCTCTTTGAGACAACAACTTTAAGAGATTCCTCCTCAGCTTTAAGAGCAACTGTCCTTGACTTTCTTCCATGCCTCTTGCTCCTTTGATCCATCTCAAGTTCATGAGTCTTGAGCATACCATAGATTTCATCAAGAGCAGTTTCAGTAAGGTCATAGTTGTCTCTTATGGTAGTAGAGTTCAAATCCCAATTTTCAGGAAGAGCTAAAAGGAATTTTAGATTTAAATCTTCAAGATCATATTCCTTGTCCACCAGTGACAGATTATTCAAAAGTTTGGCAAACCTGTCATATAAATCAGTTAATGACTCATCAGCTTTTGAGTCAAAGTGCTCATACTCTTGTGTGAGTATAGTCTTCCTGTTCTTCTTGATTGCATCAGTACCCTGACATCTTGTCTCCAAAGCATCCCATATCTCCTTTGCAGTCTTGTATCCAATTACCCTGTTTGACATGACATTGTCAATTGCACTATGCAGCAAATGCCTTACCTTTGCATCTTTGGCAATAGATGAGATGTCTTCAGCTGTGTACTCACTTTTCTCCTTTGGTATGGTCTTTGCTGGTTGATCAGCAACTGCAACAGAGAGTTTGGTAGGCTTATGTGGTCCTTCATTAATTCTGTCAAGGTGTTCTGGATCTGTAGCTTCCAAAAATATAGCCATCTTCACTTTCCATATGGGATACTCAGATGGTCTTAGTATGGGAACCCTAATTGTCTCATATCGACTGTGGGTTTGGGTGTTCTGAGTTTCTTGAGTTTTTGTGGGCTTAGTTGGGGTTTGTGTTTCTTCAGACATGATTGTTATTTGGATCTTTACTGTATGTGTGTTAACAAAAAGGCTTTGATACCACTTGTTAGGTCATACAACACTGTAGAAAAGGGTTGAATACAGTGTTTATACAATCAAATCGATTTGAACACAAGTATGTAACAAAGATCAAGTATATTCAATAAACTCTGTTACAATATGAACTGTTGTTCTCTCTCAGTGTTGAACAAATATCACTAAGAGCTGCTAGGTTGTAATAACTCAAATTTTTGAGACCTTGTAAAATGTTTAATGAATAGTAACCCTGACGGACGGGAACAACTTTTGAGCCCACACTATGTAGTGCATGAGAAAATGAGTTTCGGAGTTGATATTACGACTATACATAACAAATGAGTGTAAGTAAACGCTATTAGTTTTCGAAGAAAACAAACTTTGAAAAACGACCTTATTTACGACTCATCGAGGATTACAGGAATCACAATATAATTACGAGATTAAAACCCTACGGATTTATATTCAAGTAGGATAAATAAAAATATAAGGAATGAATACGAAAGGAATTACTTCGCAAAGCATTTACGAGTAAGTATTACGAAGAACGTTTAAGTAACCGAGCGAACGCGTAAACGATTAAATAAACATAATGCACTAACTAAACCATGGTAAGGAAGTAACCATGGTTACTTCATCAAATAGTGAGCTAACCATAGGATGATCAAGCTAGCTAGCAAAATAGTGTGCTAAGGAAGCTAATCAAGTAGTTTAGCTTGTAACCTAGCAAGCTATTAAGATTTGTCCCTAAGATTTGCAACCAAGAATCAACCTAGAATGCTATACTAGGAGAATAAAATCAATTGCAAAGATATCACCTCATCTTACTAGAAGCAACCTAGCAAAGCATCCAAGAGAAGCAACCAAGAGTAGTATAAATACCCCCCCCCCCATCACAAGCTTCCATTCAGCTATATCAAAAAAGGGAGAGAATTCAAATTCAAAACTCCAAGTTCTAGCTCTTGTAAAATCATCCAATTAATTCTCAAGCCTCCTAGCAACTAAAATAAGGTAAGAAAATTCTTTCATCTCTTTTTATCAAGATTTGATGGGTGGAATAAATTCAAGAAACTCACTAGTAAATAGTATGAATAGTAACCTCTCTTTGGTTTCTTGATTTTAATGGTGGTTTTAGGTTCTAAAAATCATACCAAGCACTTCCAAGCCTCCACCATCCTCAAGAACACATCTCAAGCTTTCAATAAAGGTAAAAATCTTTGGCCCAAATTTATTTAAGATTCATTTTTAGGATCCATTTAGTATGTGGTAGTAAACCTAGTATAATGAGTATTATTGGTGAAATCTTGATGATTAAGTTAAGTAGATTTAGGGTTGGTTATTGTTGCCTCAAGAACATGATGTTCTTGAGAGGATTTCATGTGTTAATGATGATATGATGATTTTTGGTAGTTGTGTTTAGAGTTAGGGCGTAAACGAAACCCCGATCGTAAACGTAACTTCGTTAAAACCAATAAATCGTAACATTAAGTTTCTGCAGAAAGTCCCGAAGTTTTAAACTGTAGTTTCTTGAAAAAATAACCCTTGTTTAGGATAGAAAATTTTATAAGGATCGTTTAGGCTCTTGAATCGCTTGATTCTGATTTACGGATCAAAAGTTATGACCGTTTTAGTAAAAGTGATTTACGCGACAAAAACTGCTACAAATCACGAACTTTGAAAATATAAAGGATCGACTTAAAAGTGTTCATAGATCATGAAATTTTTACAGAGAGTAACATATTGAGTTTCCTAACTGCCATAAAATTTCAAGTGAAAATAATGATTTCTCAATTTTATAAAAATGTCGGAGCCGAGACCGCGCGAGTAGAAACCGTAAGAATCCATAAGCGGAGCCGACGACGATAATGAGAATGGACCTACGATACTTAGAAAAATGAAGTGACCATAATGTGAATATGACTTAAAGGAATAAATAATGGTAATATAAGTTGAGAGAGAGCATAATAAGTAGCACATGAGTGCGAGTCTCCGTAAATTAGAACGGGACCTGACGAAATAAATTGTGTTATGGTTATAGATTTCCGAGCGGAACCTAGAGCATCCTCCACCTCGAGATACCCAGGCAAGTTTACGAACCCAACTCCATTTTACTGTTGTGTTGTGAAAGGATTGTTTTACTATCATTGCATAAATACCATGTTTGCCATGATACGTAGTTGTTGAATTTTCACAAGCGATGATGTACGATAAGTATATATCGTGAAATGTTTATTCCGCTTTAAGCATGACATATTATATAAGACCGAGAGTCGGTCGGGATTTAAGATAAAACCCAGAAATCATTTCGGTGATATTATAGGATGATTATAAGTCCATAGTAGTACGTTTTAAAGGGACTCAACGTCCACTTACGAAACATTAAAACACCTCGAACTTTTATTAAAACGATTTCCCAATGATCATATTCCCTCAACTATATTTTATTGTTCGAATAATAAATATTATATACTTATTCCTTTATTATGGGAGTAGTATACTCCAACGTTTATTTATTTCAAACTCGATTAATCATTATAGATTATTAATTATGTAGACACAAACTAGTTGAGGAATATTATGTTAAATATTCTTTTAAAGAGTAAACTCATTCGAGGTTTAATTATCTATCGATTGTCATTTAATTATTTATTAAAGGGTTTATTATTGATTTAAAAATCATAGATCCTGATTTAAAACATACTTTCTGATTTCGGAATATCTTTCGAATAATTTCATATTATCGGAGAACATTATCCCGACTTATTTAATATTTTGAATATAGTTTCAGGAGAAACTTTTCCCCCTTATTTAATTATCTGTTAACAACGGTCAACTCACATCCTTAGTACTTCCTCCGAAACTTTCAGAAGTACATATATATATACAGTAAAGCTATGCCTATCAACAAGCAAAACGCTTGAAGGAACTTCGATGTGGTTCGAGTTCTCGAGATATGATAGGACTTCCTAAAGGACAAGGGAGGGGTAGGATCCAAGTACTTCGTGTACTGGATAGACTACTGGTACCGTAGGAGACGGTATAATAGATTTAAGAACAGGATATCACCAGTTGAAAATCAAACCGGAAGATATACCGAAGACTGCTTTTCGCACTAGGTATGGGCACTATGAGTTCTTAGTTATGTCGTTTGGGTTAACCAATGCACCCGCAGCCTTTATGGATTTGATGAACAGAGTGTTCAAAAAGTACCTGAATATATGTGTGATAGTTTTTATCGATGATATTCTGATCTACTCAAAGACAGAGCAAGAACATGCAGAACATTTGAAGATAGTCTTAGAAATCTTGAGGAATGTGAAATTTTATGCCAAATTCTCGAAGTGCGAGTTTTGGTTGAGAGAAGTTCAGTTTTTAGGACATGTGGTGAGTAGTAAAGGAGTTTTAGTTGACCTTGCCAAAATAGAGGCGGTATCCAATTGGGAAAGACCAACTACCCCAACAGAGGTTAGGAGTTTTGTGGGTTTAACTGGATATTACCGAAGATTCGTGTAGGACTTTGCTAAGATAGCCGGTCCACTGACTAGACTTACCCGGAAGACAGAAAAGTTTGTATGGACAGAGAAATATGAGGACAGTTTTCAAGAACTGAAAAGGAGGCTGGTGTTAGCACCAGTGCTCGCTCTTCCCGATGGAAAGGGAGAGTTTGTGATATACAGCGACGCATCGCTTAAAGGATTAGGATGTGTACTGATGTAGCACGGCAAAGTTATAGCGTATGCCTCTCAGCAATTGAAGGAATATGAGAGCAGATACCCTACGCATGATCTAGAATTAGCAGCCATAGTGTTTGCCCTAAAAATTTGGAGACACTACCTATACGGTGAGAAATACGAGATCTACACTGACCATAAAAGCCTCAAATATATTTTTACTCAGAAGGAACTGAACATGAGATAGAGGAGATGGTTAGAGTTGATAAAAGACTATGACTGTGAAATTTTGTATCACCTGGGTAAAGCCAATGTGGTGGCTGACGCCCTTAGTAGGAAGGAAAGACTCAAGATGATAATGACATCGGAGGAATTGATTAGGGAATTTGAGAAGATGGAAATTAACGTGAGGATGACCGGTAGAGGAACGGAAGGATTATTTGAGATTAAGCTAGTGCCAGAGCTGACCAAAAAGATACGAGTATGTCAGGAAAAGAAGATGAGTGAGGAAAGAGGAATATTGACCGGTGAAGAACTGAGATGCGAGAAGGATGAGAAAGGGATCATGAGGTATGCATCCCGAATTTGGATTCCAAATGTGCAAGAGTTAAAGGACGAGCTGCTGCATGAAGGACACAGCTCTAGATATTCAGTCCACCCAGGAAGTACGAAAATGTACCGTGACCTTAAGGAATATTATTGGTGGCCTAACATGAAGAGAGAAGTAGCAGAGTGGGTCAGCAAGTGCTTGACATGCCAGAGATTGAAGGCTGAACATCAGCGACCTAATGGACTATTACGACCCCTAGAGATTCCGGAATAGAAATGGGAGCATATAGCCATGGATTTTGTGACAGGCTTACCAAGAACAAAGACCAATCACTATGCCATATGGGTTATCATAGATAGATTGACCAAGTCCGAACACTTCCTACCAATCAACGAAAGATACACCGTAGACAAGTTGGTAGATATTTACTTGAAGGAAATTGTAGTGAGACACGGCATTCCTGTAGCCATAGTGTCAGATAGAGACCCAAGGTTTAATTCTCAATTTTGGAGAAGCTTCCAGGAATGCGTAGGCACCAGACTAAACATGAGTACCGCTTACCACCCCTAGACTGATGGACAAAGCGAAAGGACTATTCAGACCCTAGAAGATATGCTACGAGTGTGTGCCATTGATTTCAAAGGCAAATTGGGATGACCACTTACCCCTAATCGAATTTGCTTACAACAATAGCTATCACGCCAGCATAGGAATGCCCCCATATGAAGCTCTTTACGGAAGAAGATGTCGCTCTCCCTTGTGTTGGGATGAAGTAGGAGAACACAAGATATTAGGACCAGAGTTAGTCCAGCTGACCACAGAAATGGTAGGACTCATCAGGAAAAGACTGGTAGCAGCCCAGGACAGACAAAAGAAGTACGCCGACCAGACCAAAAAGGATAGGGAATATGAAGTAGGAGATTCTATGCTATTGAAGGTATCTCCGTGGAAAGGAGTGATGAGATTTGGAAAGAAAGGGAAGCTGAGTCCCAGATTCATAGGACCCTTTGAAATTTTGAGGAGAATAGGAACTCTAGCTTACGAGCTCGCCTTGCCTCCTAATTTGCAACAAGTACACAACGTGTTCCACGTGTCCATGTTAAGGAAGTACCACGCAGATGCACGACATGTAATAGAATACGAGCAGGTAGATTTACAACCAGACCTGACCTACATCGAGCAGCCAGTAAGGATAATGGACCAGAAAGAACAAGTGCTGAGGAAAAAAACTGTGAAGCTGGTTAGGATCTTATGGAGAAATCAAAATTTTGAAGAGTCAACTTGGGAACTGGAAGACGCAATGAGGAATAGATATCCTCACTTATTTTCTAATTGATTCCGGGACGGAATCCTTGTTAGAGGGGAAGACTGTAATAACTCGAATTTTGAGACCTTGTAAAACATTTAATGAATAGTAACCCTGACGGACGGGAAAAAATTTTGAGCCCAAACTATGTACTGCATAAGAAAATGAGTTTCGGAGTTGATATTACGACTATACGTAACAAATGAGTGTATGTAAACGCTATTAGTTTTCGAAGAAAACAAACTTTGAAAAACGACCGTATTTACGACTCATCGAGGATTACGGGAATCACAATATAATTACGAGATTAAAACCCTACAGATTTATATTCAAGTAGGATAAATAAAAATATAAGGAATAAATACGAAAGGAATTACTTCGCAAACCATTTACGAGTAAGTATTACGAAGACTGTTTAAGTAACCGAGCGAACGGGTAAACGATTAAATAAACGTAATACATTAACTAAACCATGGTAAGGAAGTAACCATGGTTACTTTATCAAATAGTGAGCTAACCATAGGATGATCAAGCTAGCTAGCAAAATAGTGTGCTAAGGAAGCTAACCAAGTAGTTTAGCTTGTAACCTAGCAAGCTATTAAGATTTGTCCCTAAGATTTGCAACTAAGAATCAACCTAGAATGCTATACTAGGAGAATAAAATCAATTGCAAAGATATCACCTCATCTTCCTAGAAGCAACCTAGCAAAGCATCCAAGAGAAGCAACCAAGAGTAGTATAAATACCCCCTCATCACAAGCTTCCATTCGGCTATATCAAAAAAGGGAGAGAATCCAAATTCAAAACTCCAAGTTCTAGCTCTTGTAAAATCATCCAATTAATTCTCAAGCCTCCTAGCAACTAATCTAAGGTAATAAAATTCTTCCATCTCTTTTTATCAAGGTTTGATGGGTGGAATAAATTCAAGAAACTCACTAGTGAATAGTATGAAAGTAACCTCTCTTTGGTTTCTTGATTTCAATGGTGGTTTTAGGTTCTAAAAATCATACCAAGCACTTCCAAGCCTCCACCATCCTCAAGAAAACATCTCAATATTTCAATAAAGGTAAAAATCTTTGGCCTGACTTTATTTAAGATTCATTTTTAAGATCCATTTAGTATGTGGTGGTAAACCTAGTATAATGAGTATTATTGGTGAAATCTTGATAATTAAGTTAAGTAGATTTAAGGTTGGTTGTTGTTGTCTCAAGAACATGATGTTCTTGAGAGGAGTTTGTGTGTTTGATGATTATATGATGATTGTTGGTGGTTGTGTTAAGAGTTAGGGCGTAAACGAAACCCCGATCGTAAACGTAACTTCGTTTAAACCAACAAATCATAACTTTAAGTTTCTGCAGAAAGTCCCGAAGTTGTAAACTGTAGTTTCTTGAAAAAATAACCCTTGTTTAGGATAGAAAATGTTATAAGGATCGTTTAGGCTCTTGAATCGCTTGATTCCGATTTACGGATCAAAAGTTATGACCGTTTTAGTAAAAATGATTTACGCGACAAAAATTGCTACAAATCACGAACTTTGAAAATATAAAGGATCGACTTAAAAGTGTTCATAAATCATGAAATTTTTACAGAGAGTAACATATTGAGTTTCTTAAATGCCATAAAATTTCAAGTGAAAATAATGATTTCTCAATTTTATAAAAATGTCGGAGCCGAGACCGCGCGAGTAGAAACTGTAATAACCGGGAAAATTATGTGAACATTATATGTTAAATAAATAAATATTATGTGTTTTTATAAATTTAAAGTAATTGTTGCCATGATATGATATGTTATAACTGTTATGTGTGTTTCTGTGCGGGCCAGAAAAATTCTCGATTGATTACAATATGTTTAAACTGCGATTATATGAACTTATCTGCAATCGGGACACGTATTTATTAGCGTCTTTATTAAGATACCTGTTTTATTTGATTTTATGTGCGTTTGAATGTATTTTACGTGTTTTCGGGATTTTATGGTAATTTAGGGATCGTTTCCGTTTTTCAAAAATCAACGGACCGGGACCCCACCGGGACGTCAAACCCCACAAAATCCGTGTTTTCATTTTCATAAAATTATTTGTATTTCAAATACCCTTTATTTTTATATTTTTGAATTATTCGCAATTTTTGGGAAATTTTGACATTAATTTTGTATTTTATCGTTTTTAAAATTATTCTCCGTAATTATTATTTTGGGGCTTAATTATTTTAATTAAAGGATAAAAACACCCTTAATTAATTCTAGGGGGTATAACTTTATGTAAATATAAATAGCTGCATAATTTATTTTATTCATTATTTTAATTAAAAATTCAGAGAATTAAAAGAAAAATCAAGAATGAACTTTGGGGGTGAGATTCTTGAGCAAAGCTTCAATTCATGATTGTGACTGATTCCGGAAACCAAATTGAGAGTTCTAGTAACCGAATTGATCCTTGTTTCAAGACCTTTCTAGTGGTACCAATTTCACAAATCGAGGTGAAGTAGTGAGTAAAATCAAATTTTATGTTCTTGATGTTGAAATCGAATTTGGATTTTGAGTAATTGTTGATTAGTTTTGATGTTATATATAGCTCTAATTTGATCTTTATAGTCAATTTATATATTTAATTCGAATGTTAGATTCCCGGAATGAATAACCTAAATTTCGTTTTTATAGAATTTTTGAATTGAATTTTTAGAATGATTCTTGGATTGGTGATTGTGTTTGATGATGTGGATATATTGCAAATGTTTAGAGGTTTAATTTGAGCCATAAATCATCGAATTTGGTATAGGAATGAACGAAATCGAACTTTGGCCGGACTTGGAGCTCGGTTCACCTGCGTCCATGGTTTTGTGGCCGGAAATCAACGATCCTTGGATCGGTTTGCTTCCTGTTTGTTCAGTCTGAGTTGCTGGATGAATTTAGAATCGTTTAGGACCAACCAACTGTTCGATCGGTGTTGTGAAGGGCCGTTTTTGGCCTGGTCGGAAACCGACCGGAAAATCTGCAGTCGCCGGATTCTGCAGAATTTTTCGGCGGTTCTTCCTGTTCTTTGTCGACCCGGATTAATCCGGCCGACCCGTTTTCAAACCCGGAAATAACCCGGTTTAAATCCCCTAGACTCTAGTTGATTTCTAGAATTCTGTTTTTGGAGATTTTCTGTTTTAAAAATAAATCAAAATACATTTCCTATTTTGAAAAATCATTTATTTAATTTCGAAAACATTTAATAATTATTTATAATTCTAAAAATTATTTTCTTAATTATTTTAAATTCCTAAAATTATTTTATTTAATTATTTTCAAAAAAACAATTGATTTAATTATTTATAATTCATTTTAGTTAATTATTTATAAATTTAATTAATTGATTAAAAATCAATTAATCAATTAATTATATTTATAAATAGTTAAATAAATGTAAATTATTTATAATTAATTCAAATAATTTATAAAAATTATTTTAAGGTTTTAAAAATTATATTTTGGTATTCAAAAATTAATTAATATTATTATTAATTGATTTAAATCTATTTATTTCTTATTTTATTCATAATAATTAAACCGTTCGTCCGTTTAATACGAAATGAACGCGTACAGACTCAGAAAAATATTGCGCTTCCAATAAAAATAGTTTTGAGACATAATTTCTTTTGTATTGCAATGTCATTTGATTTGTGTATCAGTTTGAGTCGGTATTTGATCGATAAATGCTAATATTGACCTGATTTTAATTCTGAACGCCCTAGGACCTATCTTTTAATGATCTGACGTATGTGTTACATGAAATATGTGATTACGTGTTATACGAATACCATGATTACGTGCTATATGATATGCATGCTATCTGTTTACAGTTTTAAAATGTCATGCCTAGTTATAAACGATCGGGTAGATGTCAAGACGTATAGTTACGTCAATTGAGTTTGGTTTTGTCAATTAAGATAGTCCTTTTGTTTATAGAATCAAGTAGCAAGGAGTGTGGTCAAGTGTTAGCCGAAGATAGTAGCCAGCAGCTATAAGTAGAGTTATAGTAAGAGGTTATCGAGCATACCAGGCAAGTACCCCTAACTTCACTTATTGTTCAAGTGACGTTTATTTTGAATCATATTATGCAAATATTGTAATAACCCCAATTTTTGAGAAATTTTGAAACCCTTATGAATAGTGTTTTTGCTGAACGAGAAAACTTTTCATGCCACGCTATGTAGGGGTTCTGTTATTGATCTTATGGGATATTATTAGTACTCTATATGGTATATAAGTGTATGTAAAGATCGTCAGAATCCAATTCCGAACACTTTGATTTTTCCCGGAAATCCACAAGATACGGAGAGAATTGAGTATAAGGTAACAGGATAAAAAGGATTGAAATTAAAGGATTATAGGAGAGGATCATAAAAGGAATATAATATATTGAGAAAGGTTAAGGGAACCTAAGTAATAAGATCCCGGGTATGATCCCTCAAATGATAAACGAGAACGAAAGATAAGCGAACCGTAAAACAAATAAGTGACCAAGAGACAAGCTTGTACAAGAAGCCAGGGATTGTGACATCATCAAACCACAAGGTGTGGACAAGTGGGAGCATAATGACATGTGCAAGGTGACACAAGCATGAGATAGAAGGGAAGGAAGTGTGGTTGAATTATAACCACACAAAATCAAGGTTAATTAAGTCATTAACCAAAAACAACACAAAAATCAACCAACCAAGCAAATCATTTCATTTTCATCAAACAAAACACAAAAATATCTTTCTTCCCAAGCTAGCTCTCGGCCCATTTCTTAAAATTTGAAGATCCAAGCTCCACCACTTACTATTTAGCAAGGTAATTATCTAAGCTTCCCCATGGATAGTTACATACTTCCTATAAGTTTAAGCTTCTAATTCCAAGCCAATCTTTTTCTATAAATCAAGGAAGAAGATGGTGAATAGTAACCTTCAAGAAATAACTTTAGTTTTCTTGAATTTTTATGAAAGATTAAGGTTATACAAGCAAGGATCAAGGTTCTTTAGGCATTCAAAGCTCTTATGTTGTGTTAAAAAGCTTCAAGGAAGGTATAATCTCTTAACCAAGCTTTGTTATTGAATGTTAAGAGCATAATATGAGTATTTTAGTTCATGAGAGGCTTGATGGTTGTGTATGTAGAGATTAGTGAGTTTTGGGATGTTGTTGGATTGGTAAATGTTGTTGTTTTGATTAAAAGAACTTAAGTATGGTTAAAGTTAAGCTTAGGCATAAGTATGAATGTTAAACTTGAATTGGTTGGGGCTGTTATGATGTGTTTTGGATGGATGTTGGTTGTATGATTGATTTGAGGTTGAATTGTGATGGTTTTTGAATGGTTTAAATTTGGGAAATCGCGTAAACATAGCCGTCGTAACGTCCGATTTTCTTTAGACTGTTTTTGTGCATAACATTAGGACCCGAGAACCCCCTGCAAGATTATGACCATTACCATGTCTAGATAGCTCGTGTTACGAGCTTCGTTTTGATATGTAGTTCATTCGATTCCGATGCACGGTTTAGGAGAAACGACCGTTTCAAGTAACGGCGTTTCGCGAACGAAACATTTCCCCTCGCCTTACTTTGAAACATAGGTTAAAGACCAAAAAGGACTAATTGAAGTATGAAACATTTATGGTAAGTGTGTTAGGCAGTTGGTAAGACACTCGCGAAGGAATCGCCTTAAAACTCGTAAAGGTTAAATTATTAAAATGGTGGAGCCGAGGGTACCCGAGTGACTTAAGCGAATCAGTGAGCGCAAAACGAGCGTTAGAGTCTAAGTTAGTTAAAGTATAGATTTACAAGTGACTTTGGTTTAATTCCAACTTACTTGTTGCTTATAGGTTACCAGACTCGTCCCGAGCCATTCGTAACCCCCAGTCGCTCAGGCAAGTTTTCTACCCGTTATACTGTTGCTGTGATGTAAATATATGTATATGCATTATCTTGTGATATTGCATGATTGTTATTAGCAAATTTTGCGATATATTGGAGCATGCTAATATGGTATATATGCATGTCTGTTTCGTAATCTGGTTATCTATCTGTTGATTTCAATGCTTATAGTTGCATAATACCTATGCTAGAAATAAGCAAGTAGTTGCGTATACCCTTAGTATAGGGGATAAAAGGTGAACATATTTCTAAACCGGGAGTCGATGTTCCCGAGTATATTATATATATATATATATATATTTATTTATATATATATATATGGATATAGTTTTTAAAACTATTAATCGAATAAGGTTTATTCGATAACTTTAACTTTATTTTATTATTGAATATTATTTTAAATATTCATTCGAGGACTTATGACTCCTTTTACTTTATTAATGAATATTATTTTGAATATTCATTCGAAGGCTTATGACTCAGTTTATATTATTTAATGAATATTATTTGAATATTCATTTGAGGATCTATGACTCCGATTATTTGCTGAAATATATTCTTTATTTTATTAAAGAATAAGGTGTTAATAATCAAACTTATTTTCGATTATTCAAATAAAGATAATACTTTCATATAAGTATATCTTTGGTTATTTAATACTCGTTTCAAGTATAAGTTTTAAAACTTCTACTTCAATTATTTTTATAAAAGATTATTCTTTATGGGAATATTATTTAAATAATAATATTCAGTCATTTTCTAAATATTCTGGGGACTGATTTACTTCATTAAATCAGCTTTACTCCAAACACTCTTTAAAGTGTTTTCGAGTCTTCAAAATGATTTTTAAAAGTTAGAGCGGATCCCAAAACTCATTTTTATATTTAAGATCTTCCTTTTAAAGGGGATTTAAATACTCGTTCAAAACCTGGGGAATCCGGCTCTGTGGTGTATTTTATATTCGCAACAAGGTTGCAGTTTTGGTAAATGAATTGATTACTTACCCAACGTTCGGGAAGTAAGTCCATCTATTGAGTCGGCATAAGCAACATGGGCTCAGTGGGCGTCCATGATAGTGTAAGTGGCTCAGTGGGAGTCCATCAAATGCATAAGTGGCTGAGTGGCAGTCCAGCATAGGTCCTAATGCGGCCAGGGTGATGACCAGTGGGGAATTCGTCCATCTACTAGTAGAAAAGGTTACTTATGGGTATCTTTGCCTGATCAGCAAGATATCTGGTTTATGCCAAAATTCTTTTCCTTTCCAAAATTCATTGGATGTTTCAAACTCTGTTCATACTTTACATAACAGAGGTTCCAGGAAATGTTTAAGAGATATATATATGTGGATATATATATATCGGGACTAAATAAAGTATCTCGTAACTTTATTTCATTCAATAATATTTCAAAGATTGAATCTATTCAAATCTTGTCTTGTAGTCTCATCTATGTGATGAACTTTTGAAACTGATTATAACTTGAACGGTGGTAGTTCAAGTAGTATTGGGAAAGATATAAGTATATTGGGGTATTTGGTAACCTCATCTTTTAAACTTATATCTAGTAAATGATTATCTTATGCATGACAAAGATTTTCAGAAAAACGTTGAGACAAGGTTAGATATATGAGATCACCTTGCAACGATATTTTTATACAGTTATACACTGGGACTTTGTGTATATTATGCATGGAAGAGGACTTCCAATATTTTGAAAAGTATATATGTATATATACTGAATATTTTGCGACTTCATCGCATTAAGATATCAAACTTGGTTCATTTCTTTTGACCAAGACTTTCATGAGTATTATGAGTAGGCTCATATATTGTAAATCATTATACATATTATTTTGGTGGGCTTGCTGCTCACCCTTGCTTTATTTCTTCATCACACAACAACAGTTAGGAAAGATGGCCAGACTCCAGCAGACCCAGCGCAAGCGCATGGGAAGCGTTCCGCGTCTTCCCGTTGATGTTGTAGCTGCTATAGCTGCAGAGGTAGATCTATTGTAGATCAGACCATCTACTTTTGAGAATCAATTATGTATAATTATAACTTGTGGCAGATAATGGCAATTAACTGTAAATTTATCAAGTAATCATTTTGGGTTGTAATAACTTTTAAATTGTGGATTCAAAGACTTGTACTTATTTAAATTTCATCTCTGAGACTATAACGGGTTGTGGTGTGTGTTAGTGTGGGGTCACAGCATAAGGTTATTATTATTAATTAAGTGAAGTGATATTGTGGAAAGAAAGACCGTGACGACCCGGATCCTCGACCCCGGATCTGGGGGTGTTACAGAAATGGTATCAGAGCTAAGCGTTATAAACCTCAGAGATGATGGGACGTTAAGATAATAAGTTCACTAAGATAATAAGAACTCTTGCCAAGTTCATAGTCGGACTACCTAACGTAGTACTGACAGTTAAAACCCTTATGAGAACCCTTATAAATGTAGCGATGGAAGCGTAGTTCGTTATCGTATAGAGTAGCGGGACTCCGAACCCTGAGGTTGAGGAGCAACAGCGCGATGATGTTTTATTACTAATTGGAGATCGGATTGTGGATCCGATAGAGTGTCCTAATGCAGGACCAGATGATGTTGATATTGAGGATGTAGCAGTTGAGGATGTTGTCCTAGAAGGGATAGTTGTTGAGGAGGATCCTATGGAGGATCCTGACAAGATTGGATAAAGGACCACTGATGAATTGATGACCATGGTTAGGTCGACTACCGGAGGTTCGTTCAAGTTTGTAAAGATAGTAGCCCCTTTAACGCGGCTTACTCGTAAGACTGAGAAGTTCGAATGGACAGAGAAATGTGAGAACAGCTTTCAAGAACTGAAGCAGAGGTTGGTGATGGCCCCTATGCTGGCGTTGCCGGATGGAAAAGGAGATTTTGTGAAGGGTAGTGACGCTTCGCACAAGGGCTTAGGGTGCGTGCTTATGCAGCACGGTAAGGAAATCGCGTACATGTCAAGACAATTAAGGTAATATGAAATTCAATATCCCCGCCCATGAGCTTAGGCTCGTGGCAATAGTTTTACCCTAAAGATTGGAGGCACTACTTGTATAGAGAGAAGTGCGAGAATTACCTAAGCCATAAGTGCTCTAGTACATTTTCACGTAGAAAGAGCTCAACATATGCCAGAGGAGGCAGTTAGAGCTAATCAAGAATAATGATTGGGAGATTCTTTATCATTCGGGGAAAGCCAATATGGTGGCTGATGCCCTTAGTAAAAAGGAGAGACTCAAGATGATAATGTCTTTGGGAGAGTTTATAAGAGGTTTTGGAAATAGTAGTGAAGGTAACCGGAGCCGGTACCGAAAAGCTGTTTGAGATTGCAATAGAGACCGAATTATTGGAAAAGAGCATACGATGCCAGAGAAAGGTGATGAATGAAGGCAGAGAGCCAACAAATAAATATGAGATTAATACCGAGAAAGATGATAAGGGAATAATGAGGTATTCCTATAGAATTTGGGTTCCGAAAAGTTCAAGAGCGTAAGGATGAGAACTTAGATGAGAGCCATAGTTGGAGGAATAAGATTTAGAGCAAACCCTGAACGTGATAGTCAGGGAGGTCGCCATCAAGATAGAAGGAACCCATGACATAATGGAGTGGAAAATGAGGATTTTAAAAAAAATGACCCCAATTATGGGGAGTAGGATGAAACATTTCATACTAAGGAAACAGAAAGTCGAGTAAGGAAAGGAGACCCGAGACGGTACTCCTATACGGCAATTCATGGACCTATCTAGAAAGAACTTAGACTATTATCCCCAGCCACCACCTTGAGGAAACAATGCGGTAGGAAATTCTTTCATGACCTTTAAGTCGCTAAGCTCTCAGAGTTCCAAGGAACAAGCTGACCCAGGTGAGGCAAGAGCCTGGCTAAAGGAAATATAGGAATCATTTGAGATTCTAAATGATTGACGAATCTCAAAAGACTGTTTTTATCACTTACCCTCCTAAGAGAGAGACCACCCGCTGGTGAAAGACCAAGGAAGGCACGGAGCAAGAGATTATAATAAACTGATTTAAGTTCAGTCAATTGTTTTCAGGAAAGTACTTCCCAAGGTTATAGAGATAGAGTAAAAGCTTTAGAGCCAGAACAAAGGCAGACGAGTATGAAAAATTATGAATCTAAGTTGTAAAAGTTGTCAAGATTCGTTCTGAGGACACGAATCCAGAATGACGGGATGTTGGAATCAATGCTTATGTTGTGTTGGTTCATGAAATAATGATAAGAGAAAGGAAAATAAAAAAAAAAGAAATTGAAGTGGAAAGGAATATAACGGCAATAGAGTTTGAGGAATGATAAGGGAGTTGGGTATGAGGAAACCCTAAAGACTCGTAGAAATAGAAATAGAAGAGTATGTAATCGTCAGGATGAGGGTGATTCACCATGAGTTAAAATTGATGGTTGAGGGCATAAGAGATACATATATTTTTTCCCCTGTAAGTTGGGAAGATTCGAGGAAACCTTGAGATAATTCGAAGGATAAATAATGAGACGCGGATAGACTAAGGGGATAAGAAAGTAAGAAATTAAGAAAATTGGATGAAGGAAGTGACCTTCAAGAAGGTGAAGTGTAAGACCGGTGGCATGATACCCAGAAAGGGAGACGCCAGATATGAAAGATATCCCAACATTGAGGTGACTGTTGAGATAAACAACAAAAGTAAATAAGGAATTATTAAGAAGAAGTTCACGTTGAACACGACCAATATCTTCCAGAACATCCATGTTATCGTTACCAGATTAGGCAAGAAAAGCGGATAACCGTTGTTATCTTTTGGAGGCCATTTTGATTAACCTCATTTTGTATACAGATGTTATTGTGAAATTAGGCATTTACTATCGAGGTGGGAATGATTGAATAAGATACCCATATCAGGGATATATGACTTTATTTATCCATGGAAGGATGCTTGTACCTTTTTAAAGGTGGAATTAAGGATAGAACATCGGTAACTTAAAACGAATCCTAGGGGAATGCATAAAGGTTGGCATTTCACCCTTGATAGGGATAGTATGAGTTTTGACAGTATGAATTAGAAAGAATTAAGGTAATAATAACCTTTAAGGATCAGTGGAGAAATTTTTCAGAAGTATATAGACAATGGTTCTAGTAATAGTGAATGGTATTTTGATATGCCCTGTATCTAGGGAATACAGGAGGAACGATTGAAGGATAACCTTAGAGGTTTTACAAGAAGAAAGGTAATATTCAAAATTCTCAAGAATAAAAATGTTGATAAAGGAAATATGACGTAATTATAATGTTGCCAAGTGGGGCACGTGTTAAACCACGAGAAAGTATGGATCGAACCAGTAATGGTCGAAATTGTTCAGGGCAATTAGGACTTAAGATAAAAGATGTTCTAATTATGATTGAGAGTCAGTCATGACAGTGATTAACCTCTAAAGACTGAGGGGATAACTTATGGAAAAATGGAAATTTTTTTTTACTCATCAGATATTAAAGAAAAGTATTTTCACATAAGCTGTGATTGAAATAAGGTAGAAAATTTATTTGGAGGTGGTTAAAATGACATTAACTGTAAGGAAATTTTACTATCAGGAAAGGCCAAAGAGGTGGCCGACACTTTAAAGGTAAGAGGATAATTATAGGCGCTTGTGCCAAAGGAATACAGTGATGATGGTTAAAGCTATGAAGGTTGTATTATGGTTTGGAAGATTGACATTCCTTTTGATGACTGTGCAATACCCAACCGTAATAGTAGTTGGTAAAGGTTTAATTCGTGTAATCGCCATGAGCAGGCTATCTATCTCAGCAGGTACTATCTTGAGATAAGCCAGGACCATGTTTCAAAAAGGACTAGACGAACCTTTGACTTAAGTCCTCTATTTAGGGCGTATGATTAAGAATGGTATTAACCTGCTATCGGTGCTTTGATTGAAACTCTTCTGCAATTTTATATGCTTCATGACATGTATGTATGTCAGGATCAGGAGTGTACTCCATGAATCATGAATGGTGATTATGTTACCTCCTTAGAAGAATTTGATACGACGTGTATAGACTCCGTATGGTTAGATATTAAGATTTTATGGAAAAATGAATGACGACAGTAGGTCAGTGGTGGACCATAGTAAGGCAGCAATGATTCTGCGAGTATTGAGCTGATTACAACCGTGAGAGTTGTATTGGAATGGGTGTTGAGATTGAGTACCACTCATCGGGTCGTGGTAGTGTATAAGTTATCATTGATAGATTAATTAAGTAGAGTATCTAACTAGTGAATAATTATTCTTTCTTATCAATAGAGAGTCGTATTATTATACGAGGAAGGTTGCGGTGCAAGCATAGAATTCTAGTAACGATGATGTATAGAATGAGATCCCAGATTCGATTTTCGATGTCGAGGGAGTTTCAAAGGTGATTATGTATAAGCTCGAGGAAGAGTGTGGGTCCATAGAATGATGGACGGGATAGCGAAAATATTTAAGCATGCAAAATGCGAGGCTATAATGCTCGATGCTGATATAAATACGTATATGTTTTGTTCTCCTATGACAAACCTCTATAGTTCAGAGGTAGGTTCCAAGCCAGATATTTTGTGGCAGTATATTTTTTTCATATATATAATTCTCTTCAATTCGTTCTTTTATCTTCTTTTCATTTCATGTAAGCTGAGAAGAACAACCCTTCCAGAAGGGGAGGTATTGCCGAATGACTATCTATCTGTGTGATAGAAGCCTAGTAGGATACCATCTATTGTTTAATTGCTTGTCAAGTACTAAAGGCTGGCCACCTTCTGTACTAACTATGCGATATAACAAGTGTTCATGATCATAGTGATCTCTTAACAAATTCCTTTACTTTTATATGATTGATCAAACTTTGGGAAATAGAAACAACTGAAAAAGGAGTAATAAAGTGGTGGTAGTATGCAGAATGGGAACACATTCGTGATACTAAGGTTGACGTGGTTATTAAAAGGTTATAGAACGCTAACAAGCAAAAGTATAACCAGTATAATATTAGGAACGGAAGGTAGTAGCGATTACGAACTGGAAAAGAATGGGTATTGAGAAGCAAAAGTTCTAATGATAAAAGCTATAATGAGAGTCTGTGTAATAGACTTGAAAGAATTTGGAATGATCACTTAATTCGGATTGAGTTATCTTACGACAATAGATCATATGTCATTATCGAGATGTCGCCTTATGAGATCCTTGAGGGAAGACAATGTCGATCTCCCTTACGTTAGGATGAAGTTATAGAGCGCAAGATGCTCGGACCCGCAGTAGTCCAAAGGACCAAGGATATGATAGATCTAATCAGAGGACGGCTGGTAGTAGCCCCAGATGGACATGATAAGTATGTTGATTTGACACGAAAGGATAAAGAGTATGAAATAGGGGACCTAGTAATGTTATAGGTATCCCTTGGAAAGGATTGATGAGGTTCGGAAAGAAAGGAAAGCTAAGTCTACAATTTGTTGGACCCTTGGATATATTAAGACGTTTGGGAAGTTAGCATATAAGCTAGCCCTAACCCCGAACATGTAGCAAGTTCATAACGTGTTCCACGTATCAATGTTAAGGAAGTGTAATTCGGATGCCAGTCAAATAGGGGCATATGAGCGCATAGATATGCAACCCGACGTAACCTATATGGAGCAACCAGGAAGGGTTATAGAGTGAAAAGGAACAAGTGCTTAGGAGAAGGATTATCAAACTAGGCAGAGTTTGGTGGTAGAACCACAATGTGGAAAATTGACTCGAGAGTTAGAAAGTGTAATGCTAAGAAAGTATCCCCATTTGTTTTCTATCTAATTCCGGGACGGAATCCTTTTAAGGAGGGGAGACTGTAATAACCCCAATTTTTGAGAAATTTTGAAACCCTTATGAATAGTGTTTTTGCTGAACGAGAAAACTTTTCATGCCACGCTATGTAGGGGTTCTGTTATTGATCTTATGGGATATTATTAGTACTCTATGTGGTATATAAGTGTATGTAAAGATCGTCAGAATCCAATTCCGAACACTTTGATTTTTCCCGGAAATCCACAAGATACGGAGAGAATTGAGTATAAGGTAACAGGATAAAAAGGATTGAAATTAAAGGATTATAGGAGAGGATCATAAAAGGAATATAATATATTGAGAAAGGTTAAGGGAACCTAAGTAATAAGATCCCGGGTATGATCCCTCAAACGATAAACGAGAACGAAAGATAAGCGAACCGTAAAACAAATAAGTGACCAAGAGACAAGCTTGTACAAGAAGCCAGGGATTGTGACATCATCAAACCACAAGGTGTGGACAAGTGGGAGCATAATGACATGTGCAAGGTGACACAAGCATGACATAGAAGGGAAGGAAGTGTGGTTGAATTATAACCACACAAAATCAAGGTTAATTAAGTCATTAACCAAAAACAACATAAAAATCAACCAACCAAGCAAATCATTTCATTTTCATCAAACAAAACACAAAAATATCTTTCTTCCCAAGCTAGCTCTCGGCCCATTTCTTAAAATTTGAAGATCCAAGCTCCACCACTTACTATTTAGCAAGGTAATTATCTAAGCTTCCCCATGGATAGTTACATACTTCCTATAAGTTTAAGCTTCTAATTCCAAGCCAATCTTTTTCTATAAATCAAGGAAGAAGATGGTGAATAGTAACCTTCAAGAAATAACTTTAGTTTTCTTGAATTTTTATGAAAGATTAAGGTTATACAAGCAAGGATCAAGGTTCTTTAGGCATTCAAAGCTCTTATGTTGTGTTAAAAAGCTTCAAGGAAGGTATAATCTCTTAACCAAGCTTTGTTATTGAATGTTAAGAGCATAATATGAGTATTTTAGTTCATGAGAGGCTTGATGGTTGTGTATGTAGAGATTAGTGAGTTTTGGGATGTTGTTGGATTGGTAAATGTTGTTGTTTTGATTAAAAGAACTTAAGTATGGTTAAAGTTAAGCTTAGGCATAAGTATGAATGTTAAACTTGAATTGGTTGGGGCTTTTATGATGTGTTTTGGATGGATGTTGGTTGTATGATTGATTTGAGGTTGAATTGTGATGGTTTTTGAATGGTTTAAATTTGGGAAATCGCGTAAACATAGCCGTCGTAACGTCCGATTTTCTTTAGACTGTTTTTGTGCATAACATTAGGACCCGAGAACCCCCTGCCAGATTATGACCATTGCCATGTCTAGATAGCTCGTGTTACGAGCTTCGTTTTGATATGTAGTTCGTTCGATTCCGATGCACGGTTTAGGAGAAACGACCGTTTCAAGTAACGGCATTTCGCGAACGAAACATTTCCCCTCGCCTTACTTTGAAACATAGGTTAAAGACCAAAAAGGACTAATTGAAGTATGAAACATTTATGGTAAGTGTGTTAGGCAGTTGGTAAGACACTCGCGAAGGAATCGCCTTAAAACTCGTAAAGGTTAAATTATTAAAAATGGTGGAGCCGAGGGTACCCGAGTGACTTAAGCGAATCAGTGAGCGCAAAACGAGCGTTAGAGTCTAAGTTAGTTAAAGTATAGATTTACAAGTGACTTTGGTTTAATTCCAACTTACTTGTTGCTTATAGGTTACCAGACTCGTCCTGAGCCATTCGTAACCCCCAGTCGCTCAGGCAAGTTTTCTACCCGTTATACTGTTGCTGTGATGTAAATATATGTATATGCATTATCTTGTGATATTGCATGATTGTTATTAGCAAATTTTGCGATATATTGGAGCATGCTAATATGGTATATATGCATGTCTGTTTCGTAATCTGGTTATCTATCTGTTGATTTCAATGCTTATAGTTGCATAATACCTATGCTAGAAATAAGCAAGTAGTTGCGTATACCCTTAGTATAGGGGATAAAAGGTGAACATATTTCTAAACCGGGAGTCGATGTTCCCGAGTATATTATATATATATATATATTTATTTATATATATATATATGGATATAGTTTTTAAAACTATTAATCGAATAAGGTTTATTCGATAACTTTAACTTTATTTTATTATTGAATATTATTTTAAATATTCATTCGAGGACTTATGACTCCTTTTACTTTATTAATGAATATTATTTTGAATATTCATTCGAAGGCTTATGACTCAGTTTATATTATTTAATGAATATTATTTGAATATTCATTTGAGGATCTATGACTCCGATTATTTGCTGAAATATATTCTTTATTTTATTAAAGAATAAGGTGTTAATAATCAAACTTATTTTCGATTATTCAAATAAAGATAATACTTTCATATAAGTATATCTTTGGTTATTTAATACTCGTTTCAAGTATAAGTTTTAAAACTTCTACTTCAATTATTTTTATAAAAGATTATTCTTTATGGGAATATTATTTAAATAATAATATTCAGTCATTTTCTAAATATTCTGGGGACTGATTTACTTCATTAAATCAGCTTTACTCCAAACACTCTTTAAAGTGTTTTCGAGTCTTCAAAATGATTTTTAAAAGTTAGAGCGGATCCCAAAACTCATTTTTATATTTAAGATCTTCCTTTTAAAGGGGATTTAAATACTCGTTCAAAACCTGGGGAATCCGGCTCTGTGGTGTATTTTATATTCGCAACAAGGTTGCAGTTTTGGTAAATGAATTGATTACTTACCCAACGTTCGGGAAGTAAGTCCATCTATTGAGTCGGCATAAGCAACATGGGCTCAGTGGGCGTCCATGATAGTGTAAGTGGCTCAGTGGGAGTCCATCAAATGCATAAGTGGCTGAGTGGCAGTCCAGCATAGGTCCTAATGCGGCCAGGGTGATGACCAGTGGGGAATTCGTCCATCTACTAGTAGAAAAGGTTACTTATGGGTATCTTTGCCTGATCAGCAAGATATCTGGTTTATGCCAAAATTCTTTTCCTTTCCAAAATTCATTGGATGTTTCAAACTCTGTTCATACTTTACATAACAGAGGTTCCAGGAAATGTTTAAGAGATATATATATGTGGATATATATATATCGGGACTAAATAAAGTATCTCGTAACTTTATTTCATTCAATAATATTTCAAAGATTGAATCTATTCAAATCTTGTCTTGTAGTCTCATCTATGTGATGAACTTTTGAAACTGATTATAACTTGAACGGTGGTAGTTCAAGTAGTATTGGGAAAGATATAAGTATATTGGGGTATTTGGTAACCTCATCTTTTAAACTTATATCTAGTAAATGATTATCTTATGCATGACAAAGATTTTCAGAAAAACGTTGAGACAAGGTTAGATATATGAGATCACCTTGCAACGATATTTTTATACAGTTATACACTGGGACTTTGTGTATATTATGCATGGAAGAGGACTTCCAATATTTTGAAAAGTATATATGTATATATACTGAATATTTTGCGACTTCATCGCATTAATATATCAAACTTGGTTCATTTCTTTTGACCAAGACTTTCATGAGTATTATGAGTAGGCTCATATATTGTAAATCATTATATATATTATTTTGGTGGGCTTGCTGCTCACCCTTGCTTTATTTCTTCATCACACAACAATAGTTAGGAAAGATGGCCAGACTGCAGCAGACCCAGCGCAAGCGCGTGGGAAGCGTTCCGCGTCTTCCCGTTGATGTTGTAGCTGCTATAGCTGCAGAGGTAGATCTATTGTAGATCAGACCATCTACTTTTGAGAATCAATTATGTATAATTATAACTTGTGGCAGATAATGGCAATTAACTGTAAATTTATCAAGTAATCATTTTGGGTTGTAATAACTTTTAAATTGTGGATTCAAAGACTTGTACTTATTTAAATTTCATCTCTGAGACTATAACGGGTTGTGGTGTGTGTTAGTGTGGGGTCACAGCATAAGGTTATTATTATTAATTAAGTGAAGTGATATTGTGGAAAGAAAGACCGTGACGACCCGGATCCTCGACCCCGGATCTGGGGGTGTTACAAATATTATACCTTAATTTATCATTCAATTGATATTGACTCTGAACTACATTCTTTCAATTTCCATACTATACTAAGTTCAAAATAGTTAATCGTTTTATATTTCACTATAAATTACTCTATACAGTGGAACATTGAGTTGAGATTAGCGAATAACTAATTGTTCTAGTTATTTCGCCATTAATTGTTGAGATAGCTCTGTACCATGAGAAATGGGGATTTATGTGGTTAAGAATGTCATTTGATTCGACTCCTTTGACGGAAAATTGTTTTTATGGGTTGGATGGTTGCGTAAGAGGCCGTGGCGGCGGTCCAGCGTGAGCTATGTGTTATACAAGATATAACACCTTGCTAGGCCGATATGTGCCTTGGGTACCTTTTGTTTAGTTGGATATGCTTCGGCATACCGGTGTTGCTCCGCGGCTGATCACCGGCGGCAACACACCGTCGTTCGAGGATTCCAATCCCAAAATAAAATATATTGCAAATGTTGTCTAGTATCAAATATATATATATATATCAATTTTTGATACTGTTTAGGTATTGTGGTTTGGTTTTGTTCATTAGATATACTGTTGTTGTTGTTCCAAATCATAAGCTATTTACTGCTTGCTGAGCATTTCTTTCGCTCATACTTGTTTCATATCCTGATTCTTTCAGCTAAACCGGAGCGGGCTTGAGTTCCAGTTTTGATTAGAGGTTAAGTGCTTGTAGATAGTTTGGTGTGTTTTCAGGTAGGCAGTTTGGGACGCTTGAATAGTATAAAGGTTTGTAATAAAATTTGAATAAGTTGTAAAACTAATTAGACTTATGGTTTGTAATAACAGTTGGTTTGTATTAGTTCATGTTTCATACTATAACCTGTGATCGATCCAGTACAGGTAAAGGGGTCATATTTATCATATTATTCCGCCGTGATTATTTTATTATGGTTTATTGGCTAGTGACTCCCAAATCTAGACCACGGGTTTGGAAGGCGTCACAGAAACCGTAAGAATTCATAAGTGGAACCGACGACGATAATGAGAATGGATCTACGATACTTAGAAAAATGAAGTGACCATAATGTGAATATGACTTAAAGGAATAAATAAGGGTAATATAAGTTGAGAGGGAGCATAATAAGTAGCACATGAGTGCGAGTCACCGTAAATTAGAATGGGACCTAACGAAATGAATTGTATTATAGTTATAGATTTCCGAGCGGAACCTAGAGCATCCTCCACCTCGAGATACCCAGGCAAGTTTATGAACCCAACTCCATTTTACTGTTTTATTGTGAAAGGATTGTTTTACTATCATTGCATAAATACCATGTTTGCCATGATACGTAGTTGTTGAATTTTCGCATAATATAGAGATAATGTACGATAAGTATATATCGTGAAATGTTTATTCCGCTTTAAGCGTGACATATTATATAAGACCGAGAGTCGGTCGGGATTTAAGATAAAACCCGGGAATCATTCCTGTGATATTATAGGACAATTATAAGTCCATAGTATTAAGTTTTAAAGGGACTCAACATCCACTTATGAAACATTAAAACACCTCGAACTTTTATTAAAACGATTTCCCAACGATCATATTCTCTCAACTATATTTTATTATTCGAATAATAAATATTATATACTTATTCCTTTATTATGGGAGTAGTATACTCCAACGTTTATTTATTTTAAACTCGATTAATCATTATATATTATTAATTATGTAGACACAAACTAGTTGAGGAATATTATGTTAAGTATTCTTTTAAAGAGTAAACTCATTCGAGGTTTAATTATCTATCGATTGTCATTTAATTATTTATTAAAGGGTTTATTATTGATTTAAAAATCATAGATCCTGATTTAAAACATACTTTCTGATTTCGGAATATCATTCGAATAATTTCATATTAACGGAGAACATTATCCCGACTTATTTAATATTTTGAATATAGTTTCAAGGAGAAACTTTTTCCCCTTATTTAATTATCTGTTGACAACGGTCAACTCACATCCTTAGTACTTCCTCCGAAACTTTCGGAAGTACATATATATATATACAGTAAAGCTATGCCTATCAACAAGCAAAACGCTTGGAGGAACTTCGATGTGGTTCGAGTTCTCGAGATATGATAGGACTTCCTAAAGGACAAGGGAGGGGTAGGATCCAAGTACTTCATGTATTGGATAGACTACTGGTACCGTAGGAGACGGTACAATATGTACCTATGGACCTGCGAAGTGTGTGTATACCCGAAATGAGGACACATAGCCCGTATGCGGCAAGGGTGATAATCGAGATGTGAAGGTGTCGTCCCTCTACTAGTAGAAAATGTTACTTTTATCGCAGTATGACTGATCATCGTATGCGGTGGCTCCAACGAATGTCCTAATTCTTCCGATTGGAATTGTGATGCAATACCGTAACCCAAGCCTATGTGCTGGGATTACTATTAAGGTATTCGCAGGTTATTAGAATCCCTTAAAGTATTGTTTTCATAAAAAGGTGTGTATCACCAAGGAAAACTATTTTCGAATAAAACATAAATATCATATATGATGTTATCATACGGTCATTTTCATACTGTACATTATTATGCTGGGCATTATAGCTCACACTTGTTTTTCTTAAATTGACACAACACAACAGTGAATCAAGATGCCTGCCATGAGAACCACAGCCAGGAAATGGGTAGGAAATGGCCAGTTGTTTCGTAGATTGTTTGGTGTTGTACCACAGGTAGTCAGAATAAGCTGGATTAGTTTTCAGTTGTTTATAGTTCGGCTTATTTATAAGTATGACTTATGTAAGGTAATAAACAAGAAACGTATATTTGGTCGGCGGACTAGCCTTACCTAAAGGTCACTCCCCGGTAAGATTAATTACTTTTGGGTTGTAATAAATATCACTTGATGGTTAACAATTACTCTAGTTATGATGGTTCGTTTCCAAGACAATAACCTGTAAGTGTGTGTGTGTGTGTGTGATAAGTGTGGGGTCGTGAAGTGTGAGTATTTATATATTATAGTGTGAGTTGTGTGAGTTTAGATGGCATGGCCTCCGAGACTCCTGACCCCGGGTTTTGGGGCGTCACATAGGTTACAATGAATATTGTTTCTCGATAATGATAACACGTATAGTGTAAACCCTAAGTTGTGTTTATATATTACACAGTTACAAGATATCTTCTAATTGATATGAAATATAATTTTGTCTCCTAAAATATACCAATCAGATATCTTCTACAAGTCCTCTAGTCTTCTAACTCTTTCCATGCATATCTGCTATTGTTTTAGTCCAGATCTTCTCTCCTATAAATCAGCCGTATTCCTTATCTGAAAGTCTTTCCACACTTAAATACTGATATGTATCTTCTGACACCTTAAGTTCTGATATTAAGTTCTGACTTCAGTAAGTCCTGATTTCCAGTAAGTCCTGATAAGTCCTGTTGATATGTTCTGAAAACTAAACATAAATCAGATTAGACATGACATCTCAAATATATCAAACAGCTAGTAAGCTCACTTTTGCAAAAATTTTATGTTTTCAACAGTTGAAAAGGAAATTGTGGTAAAGAGGATTCCCTGTCCAGTGTGCGAGCTAGGATTTCCGGTTAAGTTGGATCGAGCTAGCAGGAGCTTTATATTATAGATGAGTTGTGTAAGATTGTAAGTACGATATCCTTAGCCATTGTAAGTTGAATTAGTTGGGATTTCGTATAATGTAATAAAAGTTAAGATTATGGCTTGTTTTTATACTTTAACCTGTTGCGATCCGTGGTTGTTTAAAGAAGGGTCAATGCATATATTACTTTATATACATGTTTAAATATTGTGGTGTGGGTTGTGAGCCCCAAACTTCTGACCCGGGTTTGGAGGGCGTCACAGGTTGGTATTAGAGCTACAGGTTATAAGTCACTGAAACAAGCCTAGATTGTCAGGAATGGATAGAGGGTTAGGATTAGGATTAGGAAATAGAAAGATAGAATGTCGAGAGGTAGAGTGCGACCAAATAGTAGGTTTTAGTATGATCCGTGATGAGATTCGAGATCCTTATCTAGCGACGCGATTTCCAGATGGCGGCGATGGAAGATTCTTTTATCCCTGGATCGTCCGATCATTCGGAGCCTTCAGTCGGAAGACTATCATCTGATTCACGCTTTGCTCATCCACCGTGTTAGCCATGTCACTTCCTGTTGCGGCGATTGCACATTTTCAAACTATTATCTCATCCCCTGATGCGAGGCTACCTATTCGAGAATCCCCCACACGCTGATTCTAGTTCTACCGGATATTAAACTATGAGCGCATCTCTTCTGTCTACTCTACGCCTTATTTTATATCATCAGTTTAAAACCCATCTTATGAAGTAACAGCACCTATATGGATAGATTCGAGAGTTATAATATATGGTGAGTACACGGGGTATTAAGAAATGTGAGAAAGAACCTATAGAGAGGATACGTGTGTTCCGGAAGATAGCCGCTACCAGGTTATATGGAGTTATTAGTAAGTATGTCACCCAAGATTATCTTGTGGAGTGAGCTAGATGGATTTTAAAGAAGTTTGAAAAGATCAGATATCGAGGGTTTTCTCGGAATTAATGATGATGTTATGATAAATCCTGATACGTATAGAAGTAATGAGATATAAATCGATCTTGTGTTATAAAATAGATCTGATGATTATTGGATATATTTGTTATACTTAGTAATCGTAAGAGATGATAATGGGAATGTTACCAGTATGAAAGACTAGAAGTGAGGTTATAAATAAAATAATATGCAACGATAATGGGAATTTTGTTGACTAATGAATGCAAAACGGACCCAATAATGGGTAGAAGATGTATGGAAATGAATGGGTTCTTATCTGATTGTTTTACTAATCAAATTCCTTGTGACTGCTAAGGAGGACAACAACCAACTCATATAGTAACGACGACCAGGTGTATGATTTTCAAAATTTTAAACAGTTTTCAAAAGAGATTTTCTTCACAAAAATTTTCTAAAATTCCCTGGAACAAAACAAGTTTTAAAAACTTGGTTGTCAAACTACTACTTGAGTTTCTCGATTGGTATAAGATTTTATTTATCCAGAAGAATACTTGTTCTAGAAGTTAGTATGGTTCGTTTAGAGGGAAGTGGACCCACTATTACGAAGAAGATTTGTTTGCTCCTAACAGAAGAGTGCAAATCTTGAAACTGTTCATCCAATTTCGGAGACGATTAGAGTTAGAAGAATATATCGATTCACGCGAAGCCGAGTACGAGCAAAGAAGATTAAGGAAATCTCCGAATTTTATAAAGGAAGAATGGTATTAGCAAACTAATAGATATATTGAATGATTAATAGTGTAAGCGGAATTTGAAGTTGTAATTATAAATCTCGTAAAGCATGCAAATAAGGTCGAGTTATAGAAATATTGAACATAGAAGCGCGACGCTAAAGGTACAAGACCTTATAAATGGGAAATTATTCTAATAACTGATTTGAGAAGGCATTTCAGGAAGCTTTCTAAAGTTAATAACGTAAAATGGGATCTATCGATCGGACAAGCAGGGGAGTTGTAAACAGATAGGTGTGGATGGTGACCAATGATATCATTCTTATAAATCCCGAGTAAAGTATGAACTTCTTTCATGATCAGCTTTATAAGGTGATTGTTGAATCTTTTTCAAATCGTTCCTTCTTCAAAATATTGTTTTCTAATTGGGACAAGCAGTGTTATGGTGTGACGATTTGTCGAAATGACAAAGAGTCTGGTGGGATGCCACCTAATCATGTGCTGTGTGCCATATGGTATGAAAGACTGGCCATCTTGAGTACTAATATGGTTGTCTCATTCCTATTTAAATTATTATTCATTCTTTCTTCTTTAATCTTGATTTATTTATTCATGAATTCTTCCGATTTCCTTGTACTCTTATCCCTTACAGAAAGTTTCCAATCAGAATCATATACACAAATTCCTTCTTGTGTAAGGTCTATCCTTTGAATGTTTTAAAAAGGAAGTAAAATGAACCCGTGTAGCAGATGGAGTTACGTAATAAGTGTGGGCAATTGCAAACTGAAGAATGGTGAACATTTACGTGCAAAAAAGAATCATTATGCCGATAACGGGATTGTTGCGAGGACATCAAATCGAAGGCGGAAATCTGTATACATGATACGTTCCAAGTCTGAGATTTTGGCATAAATTGAAGTAGTTAGAAAGCCGTATGAGGTGAATTAACTAGAGAAATAGGAAAGCAAAGTTGCGTATATCGGATAAGGTAAATGATTGATTGGATAACAGAAGCAAACGAAGAATTCTTAATAATAACCAGATAATCGATTAATACATTGTGAAGATGAAGCATAGCTCAATCATGTGGGAGATATTTGTCATGAAGATTCAAGATCGAAAAAATGCTAGTTACGAATAAACTTTAAGTGTGTTCATCAAGGGATGGTTGGGCTTTCCCACTCAAGTAAGTGAGTTGTGGTAAAATTAATACTTATAGCTGGGTCGGTAAAGAAGGTTCAATATGGAAAGACATAATGGGAGATGAAGGTATGGTGGTTTGACTGTAACAATTTTTAAGATGTGATGTTTTAAAACCAAATGAATTCTTTCGCAAGATTATAATAGTGCTGGTTAAGACCACGTGCTGGTTAGCAGAAGTTGAACAAGTTGATTAATGAGAATAAGTGTATGTTTTCAAGGAGGAATAAATTGTTAATTAGAAAGCTCGAATTGAAACACGAACTAGAGGAATTCTAGAATAATTTATAATTGTATTCAGTAATGATATTGGGTTATATTCAGAAAATATGAGAAAAGATAGGGTATAATAGGAATTGTTCACTATAATCTTAAGTTGAACTAGGAACATGGGTTGTACTGAATAATATTACATGAGGTGGTGAAATGGTGAGTTTAGAAAGTGGGAGTGGACTGGTATATTTCAGGATTGATTGTTAGTTATTTGATTGATTGTGGGTGTCGGCTTGAGCCCGACTGGTAGTCAATAATATAAAGGAGATGCTGCCCAAATTTTCAGAAATTGCCCTACTTTTAAAGATAGAAAGTATACTTCCGTGTGTTATTGATATTTATGTTGATACTCCAAATAATTGTGATCTCGGTTCTCGAAAGAGGTTGTTACATCCAATCCGACTATATATGATTGCTCTTTAATTTCATTCAGCTAGTCATTACTTTGTGTAATTGATCAAATAAGTGAGTTAATTGGCTAACTTACCAATTAATGGTCAGTTAGATGGAGATCGATTTCAATTAGATTCAGCCAAATTTTGATGTGACTTTCAAATCCGAAATCAAAATAATGAGGAATTGGGGAAAAGTAAGGACGCTGGTAGAATTCAGAAATTGCTGCAAATGTGTGAGTTTTACTTGGATGAATATGCCCTTCATAATGGACAAGAAAAATAAAAAGTTATTTGTATGGACAAGTGAGAAGAATATTTTTAAGAGCTAAAGATTTAAGATAAAGCAACGAGAAGAAAGGAAGAAGGAGGAAGACGACCGGGGGGGGTAAATTACCACTTGACCCCTGTGTTTGTGCATAAATTTCAGATTAGTCCCTGTAATTCTAATTTTTTTTACAAAAATCATATTCCTTTTTTAATTATTTTCAAAAACAGTATATTCTTTTTATAATTATTTTCAGAAATTGTTTTTAATTATTTAAATTCGAAAATTCATTATTTATTATTATGAAAATTATTTTTAATTCAAAAATAAATCTTAATTATTTAATTAATTAATTTTAGCTGATAATTAATTATTTAATTAGTCAATTAATTTAAATATTAATTGATTAAATAATTTAATTAGTTATTAATTAATTTTAATTGATTATTTAATTATATTTAATTATTTAAAAATTCTGAAAAATAGTTTCGGGCTTTAAAATATTATTTAAAATTATTTTCAAGGCTCGATAATTATTATAAAATTATTTTAAAGTCAGATTTGGGTCTTCGAACCCTATTATTTAGTTATAAAATGATTCGGAGTCCCGTTTTAATTTCAAAAAATGTTTAAAAATTCATATTAAATACCTGGAAAATCATTTTGACTCCGAATCTTCTTTGAAAAAATTATTTTGATCGAATATCTTGCGTGCTATGTGCTACGTGCTATCTGATTGATGTTGTTATTCCTAGTGGACTAACAATGAGATTTACAGAAGGGGGGTTGAATGTAAATCTCAAAACTTTTTCAAGTTTTGAGCAGTTTATGAAAGTTGTGTGTTCAAGAAGAATAAGTGTGTGAATTGCTTTAAGCTAATACAGACAGATATATATTCAAGCACAAATGTAAAGAACACAACAGACCTTAAAAACTTTTCTGGTGGATTTGTTGTTCCACCAGAGATGGTATTTTAGAAAATCTGTGATTAAACAATGTTGATCACAACTGCATCCTAGTACAAACTAGATGAATTTTCTCTCAATATTTTTCTAAACAGCTCTGGAAAATCTCTCCTCTAATTACTAGCTTCTACTTGGTTTATATATTACCAAGTGTACAAGTGAAGAACAATATAAAATACAGTAATAAAATAAGATCTTCACTTGCTTCTTTTCCTGTTCACTCCAGTACTTTGTTGACTATTGCATCTTTGTACTAGAGAAGAACAGCTGCTTTTTCTGTTGTTCCTGAAATTCGGCTACCACATCTCAGTTGTCTCTATCAACCCATGTGCCTCTGTTTGTAGGTACAACTACCCCTTATCAACGGCTAATCATCAGAACATCCGTTGAAGCTTTCATCCGTTGATGCACTCATCCGTTGAAGGATGTTATCCGTTGAAGCTTTCATCCGTTGATGCACTCATCCGTTGAAGGATGTTATCCGTTGATGACTTTATCCGTTGAAGCTTTAGAGACATCCGTTGAAGCTTAGCTTCTCATCCGTTGAAGGTCTTTAAGTCATCCGTTGATACCACTTCACTTATACAAAATTACAAGGCATGAAGTATTTACAATTGGCCTTCCTATCTGCATATCATCTAGTAGTCAACATGACTCATAGTTTCTCTCAACTTCCAAGAATTACATTTTAAATACAGAGACTGAAATATGCTACAACACTAGACTTATTTCTAAGTAAAGCTACACCATCAACGGATAACCAAAGTGGTCTTATCCGTTGAGGCTACAGACACTAAATTTCTACTTAAGTATTTTGTTAAACATATCATCAAACTAATGCACATACATTCCTAACAATCTCCCCCTATTTATGTCTATAAGAATTGTAGGCATAAATTCAGGGTTAACTTGATGATAACAAAACACTTAACAGATATATGAATTGAAACTAAGTAGAAATTTAAAAATGCTGCAAAAGTGTATGTACTAGAAGATAATTGAAGATTTACAGTGTTTCCAAGGACACTCCTTTAGTCTGAGCAAATCATCTTTTTCTTCTTTGTTCCCTGGTTTTCTTTCCTAGCCTTTTGTCATTTTCCTCAATTTGGAGTTGGAGTTGTCTGAAGAATTCAGCTTCATCTTCAACACTGACATCCAACTTAGATTGCATTTCTTTGAGAGTTTCATTGCTGGCAATCTTGAGTTGGTCTTCAAGTCTGAAAAATCTTCTGACTCCTTTATCATCTCTAAATTCCATCAACCAATGAGGTGATTTGTGAATTTTCATTTCCCTTTCTTGAATGAGTAAAGTCCTGGGTAAAGCATTGGGCTCCCTCCAAGTTTTCCTTATATTGGCTATCTTGTTGAGAATTTCAGTCTTGGCAGTTCTGGTAAAGCCAGAATCCTTTTGTATAGCTGAATAGACTCTAATCAAGGTAGAGTAGCCTTCATCCAGAATCCTGTGGAGAGGCCATGTTCTTTCCCCAGCTCCTTTATATCTGAACACTAATCTCTCTGGTAGCTGTCTGTAGGCAGCTATTCCCCTTACATCCTCCAGCTCATCCAGATAGAGTTCAATGTCTGAAATTTCTTTTATGTCACTGATGTGAACATAATCATCTTTAGAAATGGGTGACTTAGGCTTAGGTTTTTGTTTTTGAGTGAATTTCTTAGAGGTTATGGGAGGTGTAGATTTTGGTTTTCTTTTCTGTTTCTTTGGTAGTGGAAGAGTGGTTAGAAAGGTAGGCAATTTGATAGTGTCCCAATCAATAGGTTCCTCTTTTGGAATGATTGGTTCACCATGGATGTTTATTGTGGGATCAGCAACAAGGGGTTCAGGTATGGAAGGTAGTGGTTTAGATATAGATTTGGTTACTTCAGTGTTATCTCCACTCCTTCTATGTGCCTTGGCCTTTCTTCTGTTTCCCTTCTGCCATTCCTCTCTTTCTTCCACACTCTCACCAAATATACTCCCTAAAACCTCATCTAGGTTTGTAGTCTTGTCTTCACCCCTGACTTCAATCCCTTTTTCTTTTTCAACTAGACTTGACTTTAGCTGTTGTTCAAGCTTTGCTTGTGCTCTTTTGTCAGCCTTTAATTGCTTGTCTTCTTCCTTCTTGGCTATTGAGAATTTGGGATGTCCTTGCATCACACATATGCTCTTTCCCTCTCTAATGATAATAGCTCTATTTCTCCTTACAGCCTCATCCATGGTCTTTTTGAGATAAGCAATACTTCTGCCTAAAATCTTGTTCTCATCAGCTTTTGGAGGAGGAAAGTCCACTTCTTTTAAAGGATTCTTTGTTGAGTCCTTATTGGATCTTTCATTGGGCTTGAGAATTATAGCTTGTAGTTCTTTGGAAGAAGCTTCTCCATCCTTATGACTCCCTACTGGCATGAGCTCCATGTTGATTGGTTCAATTTTTGTGTTGTATTTCACAGATGTTGATTTGTCTTGTGTAGAACCAAACAACAGTTGCAACCTTTCATCAATTCTCCTCCTTTGTTCTTTCACTTGAATTTCAGCTGCTGCTAGCTGAATCAAATCAATTCCATCAGGCTTGCCCTTGATTTGAATGATTGGAGAAGTAGTGATGGCAGGAACTAGCACTTTAGATATGTTGACTTTTGTAGATGGCTCTCCTTCCCCTTCCCTTTTACTCTCCCCCTTTTTGTTATCATCAAGGAGAGGGGTCAAGCCTTGTGCTTTTGCCAGCTGCATTAGGAGACTGGTTTGAGATTGTTGATTGTGAAGAATGGTGGCCACAGAATCTTCAATAACTTGAACTCTGTCTTCTAACTTGGCCAACCGTTTTTCAGTAACAGATTCTTTCTTCAATCTCAAAACCAAGTCCTGCAATGTACCATAGGGCATGACTGAATCCAATTTTTCTGAAGTATAGGCTTTCAAGTCAGCAATATCCTTCCTGAGATCATCCATACTCAGATTCTGCTTCACTTGCTGCAGCTTCATGAGATGCAGTGAGTCCAGGTGAGCTTGAAGGATAGCCTTGATACTTGCATGTGAAGTATTCTGAATGGCCTGTTGAATAGTGTTGATTTGTTTGACTAAAGAGACATTGAATTCCCCTGATCTATACTCCTTAGTCAAGGCCCATTCAGGTAGATTTGGAATTGAACTAGGGCCTTCATCTCCCCCTAAGTTCATGCTTCCATCAAAAGAAATAGAGTCATCATCATCAGAATTTGCTCCAAATTCCTCAGATGGCTCACCAGCTGTAGAAGGCATTTTGTTAATGGCAGCTTTATCCCTTTGAAGAGATTCTGTTGTGTGCACTAGATGTAGTGACCTTGCTGCCTCCTCATTGCCCTGAGCAGCCAACAGTTGATAGGCTGTCACAGGATGAGTAAAAGTGTCAGCATCCAAGGAAATGTTATCAATTACAGCTTTGTAATGTTGCTGAAATTGTCTTTCCTTTTCAGCATCATCCACAATCATTGACTCATTAGCAATGGCTGGTTCCACCCTTGTATCTACTGTACCTGCTTTTCTCTCTTTTTCTCTATGTTCTTGCATCAGGGGCTCCCCCTGGCTCACACATCTCACTCCCTCACCTTCACCTACTAAGGTAGTACTCCACTCACTTACTTTTGCCATGCTGGAAGAAATAGCATGCATTTTTGAGCTCTCAATCTCTCCTTTTGCCTGGGAGCAACCCAGCCTCTCACTCAAATTGTCACTCCCTTCCCTCAATCCTAAGAGTGATTGCACAGTATTCATGTCTTCTACACTTGGGATTAATTCAGTTATTTGTGTAGAGACTGTCAACGGATGTGGAATATCCGTTGAAGGTGAAACTGATGTTATCAACGGATAACTGCTGTTAAGCTTATCCGTTGAAGAACAACCACTTGTCAACGGATGAGTGATATCCGTTGAAGAAGGAAAAGAAGTTGAAATTGAAAGTGATATAACTGTTGAATCTGTGTAGATTGATTTGAGATGTGGTGACACAGATCCTTCAATTATATCTGAAAGAATTTGCGGGTGATCCAACAAATCATCCAAGAGATGATGATCACCTGTATTTGAGTGGGGCTTCTCCCTGAGTTGTAAAGAGGGAGAATCAGGAATTGATGGGAATAACATATCCACATCCAGAGATGGTGATGAAGTGTTTGGTGATTGATGTGTGATTATTGTGAGAGAATGGGGCTGTGACTCCACATTTATTGGAGTCACATCAAACTGAGTTTGAGAAGGCATAGATACAGATGGATGTATCTGTGCAGTGTGTGCACCCTGTGTAGAAGATTGGGTTCTAGCCTTCTTTCTTCTAATAAAGGCTTTTGTTGGTGAGTGTTTGGCTTTAGTGTCCCTCCCTCGTTTGTTCTGTGTTCCTGGTTTGGAACTATTTTCAATAGTAACATCCTTTTGGGAGGATGCTACTAGGGATGTGCTAGATACCTTTTCAACCACCACAGCTTTTTGAGAAACTGTGGCTTGGCTAGCTTGGGAAGCACTCAACTTTCCTTCCTTATCCTGGGGGTTTCTTTGATGTTCACCCCTCCCCTCACCACTCACACCCTGTTCACTCACCTCAGGGTTAATAGTTGGTGTTATAACTGTTGTCTTTTGAGAAACAACAGAGGTGGATTTCTTTGTCTTGGATTTTGAAAGTTTAGTTTTGGTGACCTTGGTAGAAATCTGTTGGGGCATCACAGATTTCATGGCCACACTAGAAGATAAAGAAATAGAGAGGTTGGAAGAAGTAGGAGTTGTAGAAGCAATTACCTCACCTACCTGAGGTGCATTCATGATTGGTAAATATACCAATGGCACACTGCTGTTAAGATCCATTCTCTTCAAGTCTGCAAGAACTCTTTTCTCTTGTGCCCAGCACTTGAGTTTATTATTCTCATTGATTATGACTAAACCTTCAGCAACATGGTTAGCCAATAACATAAAGAATCTCGCATAATAGATGTTATTAGGTCTATTAGCTTTGTTACCCAATCTAGTACCTAATTCTAGCATCACGTAGTTGCTAAAGTTAAAATACCTATCAGAAACAAGCATATAGAGCATATTAACCAGAGATGAAGTTATGGCATCAAAATTACTAATTTTCCCAGAGAAAACCTTTATAAAGGCATCCCCAAGGAAACTCCATTCTTTCCTAAGGCCTTTTCTTCTAATACTCCCTAAATTAGCAGAGTTAAGAGAATAACCTATGGAATCTAACATGCTGGATACATCACTATCAGTGTGTGGTGTCATGGCATTGTTCTCAGGCAATTTAAAACATGCTTGTAAATCATCACAGTTAATACAGTGAGTTTTACCTTTGAGAGTGAAGGAGATAGTCATATCCATGGAGTTGAACTCAGCAGTTGTCCAAATCTCCTCAACTACTTCACAGAAAATTGTTGGGGCTTCCAGCATTGCATAGCTAAATTTACAGTTTTTGATGAAGTCCATCATTTTGTGATAGTCTGAGTGGGCTTCATTCTTTTCTACCAAAGCTATGAAATTGTTCTTTTCATAGATGAACCCAGATTGAGACATAATCTTCACGACTGGTGCCATTTTTGTGAGTAGAAATTGCAGAGAATAACTTGAAGTTTTTGCAGAGAGAAAATGGTAAATGCTTGAAATTTCAAGAAAGCGTAAAGTAAAAATGAACAATCAGAAGGACTTATATGCTTTCTCAAATTAATAAACAAAAATATAAAATAAAGATTTATCAATAAATATGCGTTAGTGATTTTCAGCCGTTTAAGAATAAACTGTAAGTATTCTAAAAACTACCTTTAAAACCAATACATACAGATGTATGTATGAGTATCAACGGTTAAGAGAATAGAATCAACGGCTGTTAACCACCTGAATCGATTGATGTGACATTTCAACGGATAAGGCAAATTGTCATCCGTTGAAAGGTACTTCAGTTTTATCCGTTGACGGATAAAAATTCCAGAAATGTATTTGTCTTTCAACGGATAATGACTATCCGTTGATAGAGCAATTTTGACTTTCAACGGATAGGGAACATCCGTTGATGGAATAAACTATGTTAAAAGTCAAATTTGTTCTTAGCAACTAATATATTTCAGGCTTCAATTCAAATTGCAATAAAGACATGAATTTTAAGAGTAATTAAGCATACCTAGCTCACTTACCAATCTTGTGAATGTTGATTCATCAAGTGGCTTGGTAAATATGTCAGCAATTTGTTGTTCACTTGGAACAAAATGTAGTTCCACTGTACCATTCATGACATGCTCCCTAATGAAGTGGTACTTGATATCAATGTGCTTGGTCCTTGAGTGCTGCACAGGATTCTCTGTTATGGCTATGGCACTTGTGTTGTCACAAAAGATAGGAATTCTATCAACATGAAGTCCATAGTCAAGGAGTTGGTTCCTCATCCATAACACTTGAGAACAGCAACTTCCAGCAGCAATGTATTCAGCCTCAGCTGTAGAAGTAGAGACTGAATTTTGCTTTTTGCTAAACCATGATACAAGCTTGTTTCCCAGGAATTGGCAGGAGCCTGTTGTACTTTTCCTATCTATTTTGCAACCTGCATAGTTTGCATCTGAATAACCAATTAGATCAAAGCCAGATTCTCTAGGATACCAAATACCTAAATTTGGTGTACCCTTGAGATATCTGAAAATCCTTTTGATAGCAATTAAGTGAGACTCCCTAGGATCAGCTTGGAATCTAGCACATAGACATGTAGCAAACATTATATCTGGTCTGCTAGCAGTTAAATATAAAAGTGAACCAACCATGCCTCTATAACTTGTAATATCCACAGACCTTTCAGTCTTATTTAATTCAAGTTTGGTGGCAGTGGTCATGGGAGTTTTTGCAGATGAACATTCCATTAAGTCAAACTTCTTTAAAAGATCATAAATATATTTAGTTTGACTAATGAAAATTCCATCACTAACTTGTTTAACTTGTAAACCAAGAAAATAGGTTAGTTCTCCCATTAGGCTCATTTCATAATTACTTTGCATTAGCTTAGCAAACTTTTTGCAAAGTTTATCATCTATAGAGCCAAATATTATGTCATCTACATAAATTTGAACAAGTATACTAGAGCCATTAACATCCCTGAAGAAGAGAGTTTTATCAACAGTACCTCTAGTGAAGTGATTCTCCAAAAGAAATTTTGATAAGGTTTCATACCAGGCTCTAGGTGCTTGCTTCAGTCCATAGAGTGCTTTCAACAGATAATACACATGGTCTGGAAAATTTGGATCTTCAAATCCTGGAGGTTGACTTACATAGACTTCTTCCTCTAATTTCCCATTTAGAAATGCACTCTTGACATCCATTTGATAGACTTTGAAATTGGCATGGGCTGCATGGGCTAGAAATATTCTGATGGCTTCAAGTCTTGCAACAGGAGCATATGTTTCATCAAAATCTATTCCCTCTTGCTGAGAATAGCCTTTAGCAACCAGTCTGGCTTTATTCCTTATGATAATGCCATTTTCATCCATCTTGTTTCTGAATACCCACTTTGTGTCAATAGGACTCTTGTTCTTTGGTTTGGGTACCAGCTTCCATACTTGGTTTCTCTCAAATTGGTTCAGCTCTTCCTGCATAGCTAATATCCAATCTGGATCCAATAGAGCTTCTTCCACTTTCTTAGGTTCCTCCTGAGACAGAAAACTACTATACAGACATTCATCTTGAGTGGCTTTTCTTGTTTGCACTTTAGATGATGCATCACCAATGATCAGTTCAAAGGGATGATTCTTGGTCCATTTCCTTTGTGGTGGAAGATGTGCTCTAGATGAGGTGGCCTCGGTATTGTCATGATGTGAGACAGAGTGTTGACTAGTTGAAACTCCCCCTGAGTTGTTGGTCCTTTGCAGGGAACTTGGAGTTCTATCAACTGATGATGTAAATCGATTATCCGTTGATGAACTATGATCAACGGATGCTTCATTTTGTACTTCAACGGATGATGCACTATGTCTTTCAACGGATACTGCATTGCCTCTATCAACGGATGCAGTATTTTGTGCATTATCCAAGGGCATATTTTGAATCCCTTTTGAAGTGTCATCTCCATCAGTCTCCTCTTCACTATCATCACAATATATCTCAATGTTGTCAAATTTGAGTCTCTCATTATGTCCCTCATCTGTTAGTCCATCAATCTTTTTATCATCAAACACAACATGCACAGATTCCATAACAATGTTGGTTCTTAGATTGTAGACCCTATAAGATTTTCCAGCTGAGTAACCAACAAATATCCCTTCATCAGCCTTTGCATCAAACTTCCCTTTATGGTCAGATTGATTCCTCAGTATAAAGCATTTACATCCAAAGACATGAAGAAAGTTTAGAGTTGGTTTTCTTCTCTTGAACAACTGATAAGGAGTCATGCCTTTAGCTTGATTGATCAAAGAAATATTCTGAGTGAAGCAGGCACAATTAACAGCTTCAGCCCAGAAATATGTTGGTAACTTTGATTCTTCAAGCATTGTTCTGGCAGCTTCAATTAAAGATCTGTTCTTTCTTTCAACAACCCCATTTTGCTGAGGTGTTCTTGGAGCTGAGAACTCATGCATGATTCCATTTTCTTCACAGAACAGCCTTAATGTCAAATTCTTGAATTCAGTTCCATTGTCACTCCTGATATTTCTAACCTTCAAGTCAGGATGATTGTTGACTTGCCTGATGTGATTGATAATGATTTCACTTGCTTCATCCTTTGATCCAAGAAAATAGACCCATGAGAACTTTGAGAAATCATCTACAATCACTAAGCAATATCTTTTTCTTGCAATAGACAATACATTGACTGGTCCAAACAAATCCATATGTAGCAGCTGTAATGGTTCATCAATTGTTGTTTCAAGCTTCTTTTTGAATGATGCTTTCCTTTGTTTGCCTTTCTGACAAGCATCACACAAACCATCCCTTGAGAATTCAACTAGAGGGATTCCTCTAACTAAGTCCTTTTTGACTAGATCATTCATTGTCTTGAAATTCAAGTGAGATAGCTTCTTGTGCCATAGCCAACTTTCAACTGTGCTTGCTTTGCTGAAGAGACAAGTAATGGATTCTGCATCTGTAGAGTTGAAGTCAGCTATGTACACCTTTCCTTTTCTAACTCCAGTTAGAACCACTTTGTTGTCTTTCTTACTAGTGACAACACAGGCTTCAGAATTGAAGGAAACTGTATTCCCTCTATCACATAGTTGACTGATGCTCAGTAAATTGTGCTTGAGACCATCAACTAATGCAACTTCATTAATGATGACATTCCTTGTTGAAATCAAGCCATATCCCATAGTAAACCCTTTGCTGTCATCTCCAAAGGTTATGCTAGGGCCAGCTCTCTCCTTGAACTCTGTGAGCAGGGAGAAATCTCCTGTCATGTGTCTTGAACAACCACTGTCCAAGTACCATAGATTTCTTCCATTTCCCTGCACACCATAAAATCAATCAATTTGATTTTGGTACCCAAGTTTCCTTGGGTCCATTCTTGTTAGCCTTTCTCCTAGACTTCATTCCTCCTGCATCTTTAGACTTAGGTAAGTTTGAGTCAACCTTGGTCTTAGATGTAGTTGGTTGAGGTGTAGGGTTAGTCACAGAATCATTTAGCACACTTGTAAAATTATTAGGCATTGATTGTGCAAACATGTTATTCCATATGGGCATATTGTATGGCATTTGAGGCATACTAAATGCAGCAAGATAAGGATTGTTAAAATATGGCATGTTTACAAAATGTGCATAAGGATTTTGTTGAGACATAACAGGCATAGCATGCAGAGGTGATGTAGACATATTAGGCATAGAAGAGGGTACAGTTATGGGAGTCTTCTTAATGGATTTACAACTGGCAGATAGATGATTAACACTACTACAATGCACACAGCTTTTTCTAGGAGCATACCTATCAGGTGTGTAATTGTTGTGTTTATTAACTCCTACCTTCCCATTTCTGTTGGATTTTCTTTTAGATTCCTTTTTATCCTCAACCATCTTGAGCCTATTATTTAACTGTTCTAAGGTCATGTGCCCTACATTCACCTTACTGACATCTTTGGATGTGCTTGCTTCTTCTTTGACAAAGTTCTTTGAAGTTGAACCAAACTTTTTGTTGAGTTTCTTTAGATTCTCTCTTTTAGAAACATCTGCCTGTTTTGATTGAGGAACCTTCAACGGATGCTCCTTTTCTTCCTTCAACGGATAACTTTCATCATCCGTTGATTCCACATCCGTTGACAGCCCATCAATTAATTCCAGTTTCTTTTTATTTTTATCCCAGGCAGTTTCACAGAATGATTCAATTCCTTGGACCTTAGCAATTTGAGCACTTACATCCCTAGATGTCTTCCAGGCTTTAATCACCTCTTGCTCTTTCTCTAATTGATTGGAAAGTATTTCTACTTTCTTAACAGATTCAGCTAGTTCATTTTCAACAGATATACAATGCAACTTTGTTTTCTCTAGGTCAATCATCTTATCTTCTAACAAAGCATTTCTATTACTTAAAAACAGATTGTTCTCTCTAATCCTACTATTTTCTTTAGCAAGAGATTTGAGAGACACACGCAAATGATACAATTCGGTAGACATGTCATTAAAAGCATCATTGCACTCTTCTTTAGTAAGCTGTGTTAAGTCAGTAGTGATTACCTGATTGCTTGATGAACTAACTTCATTTTCTTCAGAATCAGCCATGAGAGCAAGGTTGACATACTCCACATCTTCATCCTCTTCATCTCCATTAGCTGCCCAGTCCCTTTCTTGAGTAATGAAAGCCCTCTCCTTTTGCTTGAGTAGATCAAAATATTTCTTTTTGTAATCTACTTGTTCAAATTTCTTCTTTTCAGAAGTTGGCTTTCTGCACTCACCTGCAAAGTGTCCACTTATACCACAATTGAAACACTTGAACTTGGATTTGTCCACAGTGTTTTTGTGAGGTTTAGTGGCTCTAGTGTTTTTCTTGAATTTCATCTTTGCAAATCTTCTGGACAGAAATGCAAGATGCTCATCAATACCATCTGAGTCATCTTGGCTGGAGTTGTCTTCATTTTCAGTAACTTGCTCTTTCCTCTTGCTTGATTCCTGATTTCTTATACCATCTTTGGAGTTTGATGTAGATCTCGCAGTTTCTTGTCTGCATTTCCTCTCATCTTCAGCTACCAATGCAACTGAACTTCCTTTCTTTCTCCCCTTCTCCAATACCTCATCCTGTTCCAGCTCTAGTTCATAAGTCTTCAAGATTCCATACAATCTTTCAAGAGTGAAGTCCTTATAATCTTGAGAGTTTCTTAAGGAGACAGTCATGGGTTTCCATTCCTTTGGCAAGGATCTTAAAAATTTAAGATTTGAATCCTTCACCTGGTACACTCTTCCATACAGCTTCAGTCCATTCAACAGCTTTTGGAACCTATTGAATGTTTCATTTAAAGATTCATTTTCTTCAAAATGAAAGTATTCATACTGTTGAATGAGAAGCTGCATTTTGTTTTCTTTCACTTGTTCTGTACCTTCACACAGTAGTTGAACTGTGTCCCAAACCTCTTTGGCAGTTGTGCAATTTATCACATTATCAAACATATCCATGTTAAGACCATTAAACAAAATGTTCATAGCCTTCTTATCCTTGTGGACTTCTTCTGTGTCTTCCATTGTCCATTCTGCTCTAGGTTTTGGAATGGATTGACCAACAGCAACTGTGGCTGTAGCAACTGTTGCTACTTTGTGGGGAATGTGAGGACCATTCTCAATGCAGTTTACATAACCTTCATCTTGGGAGAGTAGATGAAGGTGCATTTTCACCTTCCAATGGTGATAACTGTCTTTGTCAAGAACTGGGATCTTTACTCCAATATCCTTCTTACTCATCTTTGTTAGATTCCAAGATCTTTAAACTCTTTGTATGTCAAGAGCCTGCTCTGATACCAATTGTTATTCCTAGTGGACTAACAATGAGATTTACAGAAGGGGGGTTGAATGTAAATCTCAAAACTTTTTCAAGTTTTGAGCAGTTTATGAAAGTTGTGTGTTCAAGAAGAACAAGTGTGTGAATTGCTTTAAGCTAATACAGACAGATATATATTCAAGCACAAATGTAAAGAACACAACAGACCTTAAAAACTTTTCTGGTGGATTTGTTGTTCCACCAGAGATGGTATTTTAGAAAATCTGTGATTAAACAATGTTGATCACAGCTGCATCCTAGTACAAACTAGATGAATTTTCTCTCAATATTTTTCTAAACAGCTCTGGAAAATCTCTCCTCTAATTACTAGCTTCTACTTGGTTTATATATTACCAAGTGTACAAGTGAAGAACAATATAAAATACAGTAATAAAATAAGATCTTCACTTGCTTCTTTTCCTGTTCACTCCAGTACTTTGTTGACTATTGCATCTTTGTACTAGAGAAGAACGGCTGCTTTTTCTGTTGTTCCTGAAATTCGGCTACCACATCTCAGTTGTCTCTATCAACCCATGTGCCTCTGTTTGTAGGTACAACTACCCCTTATCAACGGCTAATCATCAGAACATCCGTTGAAGCTTTCATCCGTTGATGCACTCATCCGTTGAAGGATGTTATCCGTTGAAGCTTTCATCCGTTGATGCACTCATCCGTTGAAGGATGTTATCCGTTGATGACTTTATCCGTTGAAGCTTTAGAGACATCCGTTGAAGCTTAGCTTCTCATCCGTTGAAGGTCTTTAAGTCATCCGTTGATACCACTTCACTTATACAAAATTACAAGGCATGAAGTATTTACAATTGGCCTTCCTATCTGCATATCATCTAGTAGTCAACATGACTCATAGTTTCTCTCAACTTCCAAGAATTACATTTTAAATACAGAGACTGAAATATGCTACAACACTAGACTTATTTCTAAGTAAAGCTACACCATCAACGGATAGCCAAAGTGGTCTTATCCGTTGAGGCTACAGACACTAAATTTCTACTTAAGTATTTTGTTAAACATATCATCAAACTAATGCACATACATTCCTAACAGATGTGTTATATGCCTATGTGGTTATTGATAGGTTGTTTTAGTCATAACTTTCAATCCGTAAATCGGATTTGGGTGAAATGAAGGATAGATAAAAACTTATGACGTCTATGTGATGATTAGAATAATATGAGTATGAATAATTGATAGATACTTGTGATGCCTAGCAGAGTCAGCGAGGCATAGAAAAGGAAACCAGTGATCCATAAATAGAATCGAAGCGTAGAAAGAGAAGGCAAGTGAATGATAAATAGAAGCAAGGCATAGAAAGAGAAGGAAAGTGGTTGATGAGTAAAACTGTTAGACGAGTACAAGTAAAGTGGAAGTCATCGGTGATAAGGCAAGTATTTCTGAACCTTCTTCAAGATATATTACAAATATTTTCGAACTGTTTCATAATATGTCGCTATTATTCAAAATAACTTTTGTTTTATATTGAAAGAACCTTAAACTATTTAACCTTGAACCCTGATTCTTATTGATCTTAAGCCATAAGCCTTATTCTTCATAAACCATTGATTATTGAATTCCCAGATACGAGCCATACACATACGATACTACTCCAAAAATACATATCTACCACATACTGATTCTGATATTGAATTTCTTAACATACCAACCCTTATTTCTTGTTTAACAGAATACCAATTATTGGAACCCTTGAACCCTTGGTCTTCTACTTTCTGACTCTTTCCTTGATTGAAAGCCAATCTTTTTGAATTCCCTGTTATGCATTCATGGTGTTATGAATCACCCTATGCTTCAAGATAAATGTTATTTATGATTCAGCTTATTGATTTACATTGGTTATCATATTGAATTGTTTTAGAATTGGATGGTTTTATAAATGTGGACCAGATTCGTGGTCATAATAGGCCAATGCGTGCCTTGGATCCAGTATATAGAGCAAAGTTGGGAGCCTTGCTCGGGGTTAGTGCGTGACTGATCAGCAGCCTAACCTTGGTTTTTAAAATAAAAAGTGAATATCCAATTCTAATCATTGCTTATTCAGAAATTTGATTCTTTTGAATCATTTCAATTGGTGATTGTTTAACCTTAATTGCTGCTATTATTACTTGTTGAGCTAGTAAGCTCACTCTTGTAAATTTTTTATATTTTCAACAGTTGAAAGGGAAATTATGGTAACGAGAATTCCCTGTCCAGTGTGCGATCTAGGATATCCGGTTAAGTTGGATCGAGCTAGCAGGAGCTTTATATTATAGATGAGTTGTGTAAGATTGTAAGTACGATATCCTTAGCCATTGTAAGTTGAATTAGTTGGGATTTGGTACAATGTAATAAAAGTTAAGATTATGGCTTGTTTTCATACTTTAACCTGTTGCGATCCGTGATTGTGTAAAGAAGGGTCAATGCATATAATACTTTATATACAGGTTTAAATATTGTGGTGTGGGTTGTGAGCCCCAAACTTCTGAATCGGGTTTGGAGGGCGTCACAAGTATAAGCTGAAAGAGATTAAAAATGTGAACAAGGTCAAGGAAGCTAGGAAAAATAGGAATGGAAAGGAAGGTGTGAATAAAAGTAATAACTATATGCCTGTTCCTAATGCTCCTAGAAAGAAATGCTATAATTGTAGAAACTCTAACCATCTTGCTTCTTTTTGCAGGAATAATAAGGATATAAACTCTTTACCTCCTAGATTAGGAGTTAAGAGTCAGTCTGTTAGGTTTAAACCACAAAATCCTTATTTTCCTTGTGGTAGTTTATGGCATTCTATTTATACTTGTAAGGAATATCATAGTTTGTACTATGATTATTATCAAATAAAACCTTCTTTAAGAAAAGTTAGTGTAATTCCTTCTAGTGTAGATTCTAATGCAAAGTCTGATATAAAGTCTGATAAAAAGCATGTTAGCATAAACTCTGAAACTAAATTCGCTGCAAAAGCTAAGAAAAACATAAAATGGCCAAAGGATCCAAGCAAGTCTGGTCCTTAAAACTAACCAATAGTGGTCTTTGTGATTGCAGGGCAACATGAAAAATATCCTAGTTCTGGACAGTGGATGTTCAGGACATATGACTGGAAATAAAGCCCTGCTATTAGACTTTGTGGAGAAAGCTGGCCCAGGAGTTTCTTATGGAGATGGCAACGTGGGAAAAACTCTGGGATATGGCAATATCAATCTTGGGAATGTCATAATTGAATCAGTAGCTCTTGTCTCAGGACTTAAACACAATCTGCTAAGTGTGAGTCAAATCTGTGACAGAGTTTATCATGTGGATTTCTTTGAAGAACACTGTGAAGTTGTAAGTAATTCTACAGGCAAAGTGGTTCTGAAGGGTTACGGACATGGTAACATATATGAAGCCAAACTTTTAACAAATTCTGATGGTTCTGCAATCTGTCTGTTAAGTAGATCATCAATTGAAGAAAGCTGGAATTGACACAAGAGAATCTCTCATTTAAATTTCAACAACATAAATGAGCTAGTAAAGAAAGATCTTGTGAGAGGACTGCCAAAATTAATATTTTCTCCTGATGGCCTTTGTGACTCATGTCAAAAGGTAAAATAAAGAAAATCTTCATTCAAGAGCAAAACTGAATCCTCAATTCTTGAGCCTTATCACTTACTGCATGTTGATCTATTTGGTCCAGTCAATGTCATGTCCACTGCAAAGAAGAAATATGCTAAGGTTATAGTGGATGAGTTTACATGATACACTTGGCTGTATTTCTTGCACAAGAAGAATGAAACTGCATCTACTCTAACTGATCATGTCAGACAGCTGGATAAGTTAGTCAAAGATTCTGTTAAAATAATAAGAAGTGATAATGGCACTGAGTTCAAGAATTCAATCATGGAAGAGTTCTGCAAAGAGCATGGAATAAAGCAGGAATTTTCTGCACCTGGAACTCCACAGCAGAATGGAGTTGTAGAAAGAAAGAACAGGACTCTTGTTGAAGTTGCACAAACTATGCTTGATGAAGCAAAGCTACCAACCTACTTTTGGGCTAAAGCTGTGTAGAATGCTTATTTTACACAGAATGCTACACTCATAAACAAGCATGAAAAAACACCATATGAGATGGTGAAGAAAAAGAAGCCAAATCTCAAATACTTTCATGTATTTGGATGCAAGTGTTTTGTTCTTAAGACTCATCATGAACAGCTGTCAAAATTTGATCTAAAAGTTGATGAAGGAATTTTTGTTGGATATCCACTTTCCACAAAAGCCTTCAGAGTCTACAATTTAAGAACAAGGGTTGTCATGGAATCTATCAATGTATCTTTTGATGATAAAAAGATTACTGGACTTGAAGATTTCAATGATCATGATCAGATGAGATTTGAAAATGAAGATATAAATTCTGATTCTGTAAATTTTGATGACCTAAATCCTGATCCTGTAAGTTCTGACGGGTTAAACCCTGATGTCATTGAAACTGTAGTAACTGCTCCAAAGGGAAATGCACATGTTCAGGGGGAGCAAGCTGATGATCATACCACATCTCAAGATTCTCAAGAAACATCAGAACCAGTCACTGGCTCTTTAAGTTCTGATTCGTCAAGTCTGATGAGCCAAATTTTGATAATTCTGGAAACTCTAATTCTTCAATTCTTGAAGGATCCAACTCAAATTATGGAATCTCAGAGAGCATAACTTCAGGGGGAGCATCAGAAAATGCTGATGGAGACAGGATGGATCATGGGGGAGGATCCAGTTCTAGAGATCAACTTCCATCTACAAGGAAGTGGACTAAATCACATACACCTGACTTAATAATTGGAGATCCTGAAGCAGGTGTCAGAACTAGAACAACAACATCAAATGAATGTCTCTATCATTCCTTTCTATCTCAGAATGAACCAAAAAAAGTGGAAGCTTCCAATTTCTTGGAGGCAGATTGGTTTCTTGGTTTAGCAAGAAACAGAAATCAATTTCCACATCAACTGCAGAAGCAGAATATATTGCTGTAGGAAGTTGTTGTGCACAGATTCTTTAGATGAAGAATCAGTTACTGGACTATGGGTTAGAATGTTCTAAAATACCTATTTACTGTGATAATCAAAGTGTTATTGCTATGACAGGTAATCCAGTTCAACACTCAATGACAAAGCACATCAGCATTAGGTACCATTTCATAAAGGAACATGTGATGGAAGGTACAGTGGAATTATATTTTGTTCCAACAGATCAACAACTAGCAGATATCTTCACAAAACCACTATGTGAAGCTACCTTTACAAGACTGGTAAATGAACTTGGAATGGTTTCAGGTTCTTTCATTTAGTTTTTCATGCATCAGACTTTATGATCAGTATTTACAGATTGTCTTATCTCCATGTAATCTGTGCTTAAATTGTAACATATTAAACACTGCTTATTATCTGATGTGATTCTATAGACTCTGAAAGTGTTTTGGATGTTCTGTGACTATTTAATCCAATGAGAATTATCTTTTTAGATGCTGACTTAATAGTCTTTAACAAACTATGTATCACATGTTTGAATTAGTTGTTTATGTGGAAATCAATAACACAAGCAAATTCTGATTTTGATCTTAGTCAAATTTACTTTGTGTATCTTATTACTAAGTCACAAACTAGATTATTGCTTCTTATCTGTCAAATTCTGATGTCAGTATATCTTAAGGATGAACTACATGCATGATAAGCCTCACTTATCTGAAGAAAACAAAAGAAAAAAATTAAAATCAGGTACTCCTTTGAGATCTAGAGTAAATATGTGAAAGGGAATATCCGAGTGCATTGCTGGTATTAAGTAATATGCATTAGAAAAGCAAATTAATTTTTCTTGGTGACTTTTCACATTCTCTGATTATTGGAGAAATATTCTGATAACATCATAAATTCTGATGGCAGTTGTAACTCACTTACACTGAGAAGCCACTATCTAAAGAATTTCAAAAGATGCATAAAATGAGCACAAACAGTTGAGGTGTATTCTTGCATAAATTTATTCTATAGTAGACTTCAAAATTGAAGACAGATTTTAAGCATTTTTCTTAGTTATGCCTTATTTCTAAGATATACTGAAGTTTATCAGACTTTAATTTTTATCTGATCATTTGCACAAACACACACTATCACTCCATATGAATGATGAAAATTACTGTGGTGATTAAGTTGTTTCTGACAAATAGTTAAATATTATTTGCATAAACTCTGAGGACAAGTTCTGATATAAGTTCTGATGATTAAACTCTGAAGAAACCAGTCAGTATTTGTGTGAAGAATCACAGAAATAGTCATTCACGTTTTGAGTACAGGAGCTATGTTCTGATGATCGTTAAATTCTGATAATAGTCAAGTTCTGATGCAAATCGTGATGCAAATCATGATGCTTATGTGGTATTATTTAAATACTTGACTTATTTTTGTTATTTATTGTAACGGTCATTTTTATCAGAATATAATTAAGTGAGATAAAAATAGTGATAATCATTTGGTTAATGAGTTGCGTGTTTGTTTTGGTAAACAGCATGTGAGCAATTATTATTGCACATTTCCCGTGCCCACTAACTACTGTTTTGACTATTTACTGTGTGGCAGGTGTAATATGTCGGTTTTAATTCCAAAAAGATCTGTTGAGTGGAAAGAGTATATATATTAGAGATTAAAGATTATACAAATCTTTTACCTTCTCTGTTACTTTATCTCTTATTTCTTTTACTCTCTCTCTCTCTTTTTCTCTCTATTTTTTGACGGATTTTCTTACAGGCATTTTATCAAACACTTTGCAAACACACAACTTTTCACTTAATTTATGACAGAAATGGCACCTAAGGACCTTATCTATGATGGAGCCAAGTTTGTTCCCAACAACTACATGTCTATTCTCAACAAGGACGAGGCTCCTTCAGAACTTCACTTCATTCAAGATTTTCTTGCTCGAAGTAAAATTGGGTATGCTCTAACCCAACCACAGATTCTCTCAGGCAAGCAAATTCTGGAGTTTTGGAGGTCTGGAGTATATGATGATGGTGATGAAAATGGGTCCCCAAGCATTATTTTTACAACAGGGGAAGATGAGCACTTGGTCACCTTATTTACTATTCGACAAGCTTTACATCTGCAAGAAAATTGTACTTACAGTTCACAAGTTGGAGAGTCAGTACTTCAAAACATGATGGCAAATCTTGGATATGAAAAATCTTTGTCCAAGTTGGAACAACTGAAGAGGCCCTACATTAGGAGGGAGTGGAGCTTCTTTTTCAACTGTATTACCAAGGCCTTTGCCAACAAATGCTCCAACTTTGATGCTATTCCAATAATGAGTCAAAAAATTGGGTATGCCCTTCTTAATCAAACTCATTTTGATTATGCTACTGCTATTTTGGGTTTTATAGGTGATAGGATGAAAGAATATAGCAACATAGTATATTTTGCTAGATTCTGTCAGCTTATATACAATTTCTGTTGTTCTGATGCACCTCAAAACTTTTGTGAGACAATTGAACCCTTTAAACTTCACAAAAGGGCTTTCACAGACTTATTATCTACTGATAATAAGAAGAATATACTAAGACCCCTCCAAATTCCTCAATTTGTAAAACAGTTCTTAGTAAATTATGATCCTCACGCATACAGTACCATATATCCTGATGTAGCACCAGCACAACCTCCACCTACACAACCTACCAATAATCAACCAGCTCAATCCTCTCAACCACAACCATCAGCACCTATTATCAGAACCTCACCTCTCAAATTCAAAACCTCTGTTACTTCTCAAAAAGTGCCAGTTGTAAAATCTGACAAATCCTCTGGGCCTAAAAGGACTATCTCTGTGCCTAAATCTCCACCAAGGAGAAGAAGAAGGATTATTTTGAGGGATGAATCTGATGAGGATGATCTAGTCCAGGTTCCTACATCAGAACTTATAACAATAGCAGCTGAAGAATCAATTCTTCAGAAGGAGATAGAAGCTGAAGAGGTATCTCCTCAGAAAAAGAATGAAGTTGAGGCTTCTGGGATTTTGAAAAGGAAAAGAACTTCAAGTTCTGATGTTGCTCAAACAACTCCTTCACAACCAAAAGTCCAGATCAAAGAAGAAGAGAGCAGGTGTGAGAATAACACAAGCTCAATATGAAGAAGCTAAGGAAGGGGATCAGGAATCTCTGATCTCATCAGAACCAATAGTGATTGAAACTCTACCTCAACCTGAAGACACTGTTCCAGACACAGTGATCACACCTCCTATCTCTCCATTCAAGGAAACTGCTACAGTTGAAGATTCAGGATTAAGTCCTGAAATTGACATTCACAGGTTGAACATTCCAACTGTGTTGTTTCTGGAAGCACCACAAGAACAAGTGTCAACTCCACCTGTTTCTCCAATAAATGATGATATTCCTACTACTCCAATTCTGGATTTGGAACCTAAAATAGATGAAGTTGTTCCGGAATCTCCTTTAGTTATACACACTCTTGTGTTGTCAGAAGATGATGAGCTTTCCTCAAGTTCTGGAGAATCATCTCCAGTAAACAATCCAGCTCCAACTCTTGGAAAGGAGGAACTGTTGAAATTTGTTGAAGAAGATGCTCCTGTTCCTTGGGAAGAAACTCACAAAGGAGTTGAATGGACCAAGAAGTGGAATGAACCTGACTTTATTCCCAGCTCAAATGTTCTGTCAGAACATATTTGAAAAGCTGATGAGTTGCTGATAAATTCTGATTTCAAGCACCAACTAAAAGTCACAGCTCTCAGTACTAAATCTCTTCAAGGTCTACACTCCACAACTCAAGCAAAAGTTGATAAACTTTAAGAATCAGCTGATAAGCTAGACATGGAGATTAAACTAGACAAAAAAAGGTTTATCATACCAATTCATGAGAAAGTGGAAGCTATTGAGAAAGTTCAAGAAAAGCAGCAGGTCCAACTGGATGAGGTCTTACAGAATCAAACTTCTCAACAAACACAGCTCAATGAAATTCAATCTTCAATGGAACTCCTTCTTTCTCTACTCCTATCAGATGATGCCAAAAAGGGGGAGAAGGTAGTTAAGTCCAAATGCTCAACTATCCAAATAATGAAGAAAAAGGATGATAAAGAAGATGACCAGGGAAACCCTAGCAAGGGCAAAGGTCAAGATCAAGGAAATCAAAGCAGCAAAGTTTCTTCACAGAAACTAATTTCTGATTCTAATCTTCAACACAGAAGAATTCAAGTTCTGAAGTTGTAAATGCTCAAACTCTGATAGCAAGTTCTGATAATCAAACTCTGATATCAAGTTCTGATATTCTGATTCAGTATGAAAGTCAAGACTCTCAGAAGTTTTTACAAACTCTGAAGCTTAAGGGAAGGGAGACCACTGTCTACTATAAGGATCCCAAGATTCAGACTCTTGATGAAGAAATTGCTAAAAGATTGTTTCTCAAGGATAATCCTGGAATGGATTTAGAGACTCTAAAGGAGGAAGAAGCTAGATTTGCAGCTGAGAAGACAAATCCTAAGTCTAAAGCTTCTAATGCAAAGAAACCTCCAAGACCTAAGGAAAAAGACATTGTGATCAAGGAAAGGTCAACTTCTGAGGCTTCAAAGCGCAAGACAAGATCACAAGTTGAAATTGATCCCAAGGCAAAAGGGAAAGGAAAGATTAATGAACCAATAAAGAAACAGGAGATGAAGATTACTCAAATCCTGATGGATCCTGTGTGCAAAATGGTTCAGGTTTATGATGATACAGTTGCAAAAGATGAAACAATTGAAACTCTGAAAAGAAGAAAGATGACAGAAGAATCTGCAAATCCTGAAGAAGTCATCAAGACGTCAACCTCTGACAGAGCTCAAGTTAATTTGAACAAGATGACAGTTGCTGATAAGAAGAAACTCCTATGGAAAAATGTTAAACCATCAGATCCTAAGAAAAGTCAACTGCTATCTGATTTCTTGACTGTTGGATTGAATGCCAGAGAAGCAAGAGACAGATCTGGGTTAGGATCAAGCAAAGCCAAGCTGAAAACATGAGTTGAAGTAACTATCAAAGATCCATTCTTATTAACTGACAAACCACTTGAGGAAGTTACACGGAAACACCTTGACAAGGTTATATATGTTCAAGTGGTACTGGATGCTCATGATAAGAGTAATGTCAAGGAAAAGCTGATTCTATTTCTTAAAGATGGAAGAACATACAGAATGTCAGAATCAGATGTGCTGAACAAATCTCTGAAAGAACTTCAATTCTTTCATTATCTTTTGGAGATAAAGTCTGAGGTTACCAGAAGATGGTCAAATTTCATCATGAAGACCATAAGGGATAAATCCAGAATCTCTGGATCAAGGATTGCAGAATTTATTCCAAAGATAGTTGAAGATGATGGAAGTAAAATTCCAATGAAGAAGAATTCTGCTAAACTTGAAGTTATTTTGAAAGAAAAATGTCTATGCTATAATGAAGACTCATCTCATCCAAGGGTAATCAGACTTGGTGATGGATTAGAAATAAACCACATTTCAGCACTTAGGACTGCAATCTACCAGATTGGAAGTCAAGATGAAGAATTGAAGCAAGTCAAGGCTACATTAGCTCAAGTCCTGAGAAATGCAGAAGAGAAGCTGATATCAAACTTTGTCAGGAATCACTTTGGATTCAGATTGATTCAGTAAGATTGGTAAAAGCTGTAAGGACTGTAAGTTGTAGTTAGTTGTCTAAATAAACTCTCATTGCATTTGTACTTAAATATTTTGACATCATCAAATCTATTAACTTGTATATTTTTCATAATTTACAAGTTGGGGGAGATTGTTAGATATATTTGTGATGTCATGACTAATATGATGTGTTTAGTTTCGGAACTTAATATCGGGACTTATCAGGACTTACTGGAAATCAGAACTTACCGAAGTCAGAACTTATATCAGAACTTAAGGCCGTCAAGATTTATATCAGGACTTAAGTGCGGGTACTTCGGATAAGGCATGCAGCTGATTTATAGGAGATGATCTGGACTAAAACACTGGAAGATATGCTTTAGAGTTGGAAGACTAGAAGAATTATAAAAAGATAATATCTGATTGATATATTTTAGGAGACAAAATTATATTCCATATCAATTAGAAGATATCTTGTAACTGTGTACTATATAAACACAGCTTAGGGTTTACACTATATGTGTTATCATTCACGAGAAGATTATTCATTGTAACCTAGCAGCTCTTAGTGATATTATTCATCACTGAGAGAGTAGTTTAACCTACTTTGTAACAGAGCTTATTATATTGAATAAACTTGATTACTGTTACATACTTTGTGTTCTAAATCGATTTGATTGTATAAACAATATATTCAACCCCCTTCTATAGTGTTGTGTGACCTAACAAATCCAATATTTTGAAAATAATTAGAATAAGTTAACGTGGTATAACAATGTACACGACCTTAAAATTATGCTATGTCGTGTAATACAATATTTTCAATACTGATTTTCTACTAAACATCTATTGCAAAAATAAAAAGCTTAACAGGTACGATAATTACGACAAAATATGACGAATATTTTTCTTTTAATTTTACTTAGACTTTTTATTTTGTCAATTTGATGTTACCATTTTTTGTACTCAAATTACCAAAATAGAAGCCAAACAAACGTGATTAAGTCTGCTTTGGTATGTATCTCGTATCCAATGATTTTCTTTCAATAATATCTAAAAACATGTACTACATTTATACAGTTAAACGTTGATAGAATATTTAGCATCAAATTTTACAATTAGGGAATTGAGCAATCCATTTAAATAGTTAAACAAAGAACAAACATGATGAGTTTGATAGTCATGCGAAGAATGAAGAGCCGGTCGATTTGGATATAAAAGATGCAGTACAAAATGCTGAAAATGCACAGGATGATAATAAGGAAAATGAAATAGTACAATAAACAGAAATCATTAAGGGTATACATTCAAACCATCTAAAAAACCAACAAATTTTTTTAAGTTTTGCAACAAAACAGAACTACACATAAAAATTGACTTGTCTCTAAAACTTATTTAAATATCCTTAACGAAAATTCTGATTGAAATAAAAAGTTTTCTTTGATGCGACATCCATGCGATGCATTCTCTTTCCAGATATCAAAAATCATCTTAAACTCTTTCCTCCTGTAATGGAAAAAGTAATAAATAAGTTACAATATTTAATTTCATAATTTTATATATTTACGAACTCGTGTTCAATAAGTACATTATTTCGCAAACAAATGCTATATATTAATCTTATTTTATTCATCAATCACTATCGGCACCATCATATCCCATTCCCTCAATCTTGTAATACACATAAATATATTAAGACATTTATACCCAAAAACAGTTAAAGTATAAAGTTTTATTTGAATCTTTTTACACATACCAATGCCTAAAGTTAAAAACCTCCTGGACTCCCGGGTTAATATAGAATTTGGAGGCTGGAGTATTAGTGATTATAGCGATGCCTTACAACCAAAAACAACATGTTACAAACGTACAATATACTTGCCTAACTAAATAATATAATAAACTATCTTAACTTCATAAATTTTACCTTTGTACAGGATAACTTTGGGACTTGACAGAATAATAATGATCGGTGTCTCTTCCCTATCTTCGTACAGTGAAGTCATACTTTCAGCCAATGCACCCCATATATCCACTTTAAAAGAAACCCTTGTAACAAAACACATAGGAACGAAAAAAATTTAAATTTAAGTAGATACATTAATTCAATAAATTTTTTAAATGTGTAACTTAATTCTTACTCTGGTCCTTGAGTAACATTGAATCGTATAAGAGGCTGAGCTCCAAAAATTGTTTCAATGTTCACCCTTGGCTGGAAATCAGCAACAACTCCAGTGATATCTGATAAAGAATAATATCATATAATTAAAACAAATGGACTTTTTTACATTGTTGTGTTAGTATAAAGCATATGAAATTTATTGATACCTATGGTGAATGTCATATCGAGAGCATAAGATTCAGGATTTATAGCCAACTGAGGTATACTGACAAATTCAAAATTGTGCCTGTATATGAAAATCTGGTCTAAGTCATTTGGATACATAGTTTGGACAGTGGTTAAAGGTGTGAAAATAATTTTTAGCGCAGAACGAACATGCCTCAAGATACCAGATGCGTGGGTAGTAATGAAATTTGTTATTTCATACATCTAACCCTCAACAATAGTGTTGTTAAAAGAGTTCCATATATCAGCACTAACAAAAGCCTGCATATGATCATTCTTACAAACAGGAAAACATGTAGGTTAAAATTGTATACTCAAAACAATAAACGTGACAATGTAAAATGATTTGTTTTAAATATTAATTACCTGAGGGTCTAAAAGAATCAAATTACATCCAATAAAGACTCCTTCTCTATTATTAGTATGCCACAATCTTGTGACTCGAACTCGTATCCCCAAGTTTTCGCTGAAAATGTCCAGTGAAGAAAGCGAATGAACTATAACTGGAGCTAAAAGAATTGAATTTTGAAATCTATATTAAAAGAGAACATAGTAGTAAACTCCAGATTTCATAATCGTTCACCATGTAATACAAATTGTATGCAGAATACTAACCCATGATGCTTGCAATATGTGGTATGCAACGTTTCTTATGCAACTCTGAGTTATAATACATGAACAACTATGACAATATCGGAATTAAAACAAAATGCTATGAAAAAGAATTAGATGCATATCTACAACTTTAATTTAGAGATATGATCAGATTACATGTTTTATGCCACCAAAGTTGTTATATTTGATATGTCAGGCTATTAATCTGGAATGAAGTTAGTTACTTTGAAATATATAAAGTCAATTATGGAGTGAGAATATGATACTTGTGCATATGTGATTGTACCAAAATATGTATATTTTAATTGTTAATTTTCTTTAGATGATTTCATAAATCAAATTATTAGTTGTTGCACAGAATCGTGAACATAATGATTGACGATTATTGAATATCATTGTCCTATTATTGAAAAAAAGGAATTAAGTGTTAAGTAGACCTAAAATCTTTCACAATTAATTAGTATCAAGTACACATACAATATATTTTTCAACCTTAGAAGTTCATAATAGGAGACTTAATCAATTCATTTTGTAGATTTGATCGAAAGCATAATGATACATTGATTTATAACTTGGTAATTACTTATGCAAATCCGTCAAGAATATTATTTTACTAACAAAACGATTGACGTAGACAAAGCTAAGCGAATGCATTCAGTAGATATGAGAAATTATTATTACAATATAACATATCATATTCATATACCCATACAGTGAATACGTAACTGAGCCGATTACACATTTTAATTTATTAATAATTTCAGATTATGCATATCTATTAAAGTCAATGGTTATTTGTAATTTGTATTGTGATGATATTATAGAGTAAAATACAAAAGTTAAAACTTCGTAAGAAAAATTATTCTACATATTAATTAGCTCGAATAAGAAGTAATGTATGTAATCCGTAGTAAGAGCATATTAAATCTACAGTTGACAGTTTAATATGTACCAAAATTTCATAAAAATATTTTATTTCAAAATATTTTGTTGATCAATAATTAATTGAAATATCTACGTTTGTCTTAGATGTATATTATTATTTTTAATCCAATTACAATTACAAAAAAATCAAATTGCAAAAATATATATAATCCAGCTCCAAATAAAGAAAACGATACCAATTGTATATTGGAAGCTATTGCAAATTTAGCATTGGAAGATGAGTGAACATATATAACAAAAGGACACATAATAATTTATTAAAGTCGAAGGCCCTTAGTAATGTGTATTGTGAGAATATTATGTCGTAAAATATAAAATTTAAAACATAATAATAGAATATTAAGAAATTAAAAATCTCGAATAAATAGTAATATTTATAATCCGTAATAAGGGCATATTCAGTCAAATAAACTTTTTGTAAAAAAACACGAATTATCAACTTCTATGTTAAGATTGCAGCATATTGTTCTAAAAAGAACAATAATTTTTTTGTTATTCTTATATGGACATAATATTGCGATGATATTATGGCGTAGAAAATAAAAGTTAAAATTTCGTCTGGAAAAATATTCTGCATATTTATTAGCTCGAATAAGTAGTAATGTTTGTAATCAATAGTAAGAACATATTAAGTCTCAAAAATTCTGCAAAATATAGTTTACATCGAATCCCAAGGGAGGAGAATTTAAGAGTTTGTCGCTTAAATGCGTTTTACCTTGGTTCACATGGTTTGCCGGCTATTGCGTGAGCCCGTAAGGTTTACCCAGTGCGCACCCGAAGGGTAGCGGCTGCGGGATATTTACGATAAAAAAATATGTAAAAACATTTATTAACAATATTTTAGTTCAAAATAATTTGTTGATCAATAATTAATTGAAACATCTGTGTTTGTTTTAGACGTCTATTATTATTTTTAATCAAATTACACTTACAAAATATCTTATTACAAAGAAGTATATATAATGCAGCAAAAAATAAAAAAGATATCAATTATATTTTTAGCATGGGAAGATGAGTGAACATGTATAACAAAATGAAACCAAGTTGCTTAAAAACTGATCCTCAATCACTGTATTCTGGATCCTCCCCATGGATTCGAAGGTTTCAAAAATCTTCGAACTATTGCGTTTGAACCATTGCACTGGGAATGAACATTTGGGATACCAATTAAATCATAATAACAAACTCAGGAGGGTACTGATCCATTACAGTGGAGACTTCGACTGTCGATTGTTTAAATGCATGCAAAACGTGCATCTTCTTGGGTTGAATGGAGTGACAAATTCTAGGAACCAAATCATCAATTTACTCAAACTGGTTGCCAGTATACCTAGAACCAAATTCTAGTGCCATGATCTCAAGATTTTAATTTAATTTAAATGTCCATCTCTTTACGATTATTACATAGTTGTGCTCCAAATTATCTAATCACTTTTTTGCCTACTATCCAGCGAAACATTTGTCATTTAATGTCTAGGTTTGTGCTAAAAGACTTGTATTCTAAAGAGTAATCTGAATTGCTTCCTCCCTCGAAGGGTGAATGGAGGCCCAATTATCCGAGTGTAGAAATATAAGTTTCTAAAATTCATCTAGGATTTAATTTATTCTGATTAACATTAGTCGAGTAAAGATTTGTAACTAGATCTAAAGTAACATCGAAACGTTATAAATAAAATTAACAAACTACAAAACTTTCTGTCCAGCCTCAGTAGACAGGTAAAAGTTTGTAAACAGCCCAGGCTTTTTACTTGCTAGATCCGTCTATCCCTTCCCCTTTAATTAGAAACTAATAATCCTTTTAATTAAAAGACAAATTATTCAATGAATGGTAGCAGGACATAAATCCTGTTTACACACTCTTATTTGGTGCATGGTACTCTGACCCTAGAAATGAGCATTTTATGAAATTTTCTAAATGTCATAACCTACTTACATTTAAGGCTTAAGTTTCTATTTAACTTGCCCCTGTAAATTTTTTGCTCACTTCTCCGAAACATTTGGATTCTTTTTTGTTATTCCTCTTTAATATGTTGTCACTTTCCGTCTTTAGTTTAAAGGATCATGCTCTCTCTGCAAGTGATAATTACAAGTACCTATTCTTTACTATTGAATTTTTTTGATGTTGTCTCGGTTCTCATTAAAATTTGTTGTGTTTTAAAGTTCCGGTTAATTTTTTCATGTTGTCTATTCTCTTGGTGAGGAAGTACTTGTCAAACTTCATCATTCATTGTTGTCATGCACATGTTTTTTTTTTCTAATATCCGGGCAAGTTTTTACTTATTATCAACAGAGATTTGGTGTAGACTCTAGTCCATATTATCTACAACATGTGTCTGAATAACATGTATCTGCTTGCACAAACATCTATCAAATACCCCAACTGATAATTGACTTTATTTCTTATAACAACCTTGTATGTAGGAACCGAAAGTAAATAGCAGCAATGATATGGTCATATCCAACTCTATGGTGTTACCGGTAGACATGCTGTTAGACCAAATTAAAACGCTAGAAATAGTTGGGATGGTTGGTTCAAGGGTCGAGTTTCAGTTCATAAAGCTTTTGCTTAGATCAACCCCTCGGCTTAGGTGGATTAAACTCAAGAAAAACGTCACAGTACATGATTCTGAAGAAGAGTCGAGGATTTCACGAGAATTGTCGCTGATTCTAAGAGCATCCCCATCTTCACAGATTATATGGGCGTAATAAGTAGAAGCAACAGAGCGCATATCAGTTTGCGGACATGGACCATGAATGATATTTCTAAGGTCTATTAGTTTGTATTATATTTCTTAAAATTTCTTTGGCTATATGAATGGAGTGTTGGTTCATTGCTCATTATCCTTGTTTTTTCTATCAAATAGTATGCCAAAAACAAATAATTCATAAATCAAGTGTCAACACATGTCTTCACACCGAAAATATGTTAGTTCAATGGAGCGAGGACCTCAATCCCCAGACCTTGTCTATAAAACAACTCATATAATGTAATATACCTTCAACCTTATACTTATTTTGCTGCTACATTCTTATCTAGACCACAGACACCAAACTCAGGTGAAACAGAGTGCTGGGATCCAGAGGAGTATAGGTTACAAGCACAAAAGAACATTAATCAAATATGTATTTTCATTCTTTTTTATCACAAAATCTATGACAGTTAATGTAAATGCTAATGACCGTCACATAATTCATGATAGTACGTTTTAAAAAAAAATTATTATAATTTCAATGAAAATGCACAGAATACTATTGAAAGATTGAGAAAGGGCCTAGCTCAATGCAATGCACAAAAGAGACATTCAACGACAATTGAAAGATTGAGAAAGGAATCAGACATGAACGTTATAGTGTAAAAAACAAGAATACAATTGTTTGTATCATTTCAAGGCTAAAGAAACACACACTTCAAAACATATAATTCAGATTACCTCAGAGCAACGAGATGACTTGGAAAAGGATTTAAAAATATACATATTAAAGCATTATGTACCAGCCACCTTAATATACCATTCCAGATTCAGGAAAGTAGTCTCTTTCTCTAGCACCTCCTTCGCTTCTTTGGTCTGTCATCTCTTTCGCTTTCTCTTGAGGTATCCGATTCTGAATCGGAACTAGATGCATCTGAAGCAGAACTATCAGTGCTCTGGGAGTCATCTTCAGATTGAGAAACTGGTTTCCGCTGCTGCATGATAAGGCGTGGCATATTCTTTAAGTACTCTCTCAAATTCTCAGTGATGCCACCAAGACCAATGGACGTGAAAAAGTTGATTGAGAACCTCGTGTTCTTGGGATTGTCTTTGGGGAAAATTGACTCGAAAGAGTCCTGCATTTTGGGATCGGTCAGTCTCTCGTTTAGAAGGCGAATCCCTAGCTGCTCCGACAATTCCTGAAACAGAATCTTGATGAATATACGAGATGAGGAAGTAGTGGCCTCCTCAGTCAGCTCTATGTAAGCTAGAGCCTGCCAAGGCAAAGCATCAGTTCCAAGAAGATGCGCAAAAAATGTTGCCACATTACGTAACTTATTTGTCTCTAGCCGGTGAATCATTGAGTATTGCTGCCTAAAGCATTTATCAAAATTTTCCTGATATACCTTGTTAATCAGGCAAAACCTTTGAGCCAAAAGACCATAATATCGGAGATATGTTCTTTCTTGGCTGCAGCATTCTAGTAGCATAGTGCATAGCTCCATTTCCTGTCCAGGTTGTAGCTTGATCTTCAAAAGCTTATGACCAGCTTCCTCAAAATCGACACTGCTCATGATTGTTAGGTATATAGTCCTTCGAAGATTCACAAGATTTGTCTCAGTTTCATCTCTTATCCTCACCTCTTCTTCATCAGACTCATCATTATCTTCATCATCTGCGGCTGCATCCGAGTCAGCTTCATCCTCGTCCTCTTCTCCAAGCAGAGCTAGTTTCAATTCTTCATAACGTTGTTCATTTTCGATAAACTGTGGATCAGGCTTAAAAATATCCGAAGCAGTCTCAGGATCTATCTGATCCAGAAGTGATATTTCATGAGTCAGCTGATCTTCCTGCTCAACCAAATCCAGCTCCGGACGAACCCCGGGATATCCCTGAAATTTAGCTTTTCTTATAGCAAATAAACCTTCAATCAAAAACTGAACACGTTTATCAATCTCCCCCTCGTGAAGAATCCCACGAAAACGTTCAAAAACACCACGCACACCTCTTGGACACAGGCTTTCCAAAGTCGAGCCACACTCAGTAACAAAGCCAACAGCCACCTCAACACTATCATCCGTCGGATTCTCCAACAATGCAGTGACTAATTCAAGACCAATAAGCTCATGAACCACTTGTTGATTCACAAGATGCGCTATAAACTTAACAGCAGACAGTAACATAATCTTATCGTTCCGTTTATACGATCTTTGTAGTTGCAAAACAATTCTCTTGACAAGAAGATCACCAACTTGAGGAAACTTAGAGTTAACAACCGCGACGAGAGCAGCAAAGACAGGAGTAAAGCCTGGAGAAGCCAACTGAGACTTGATACAAGAACGACAAAACAAGCCTCTGCCTCTAATGAGATTTTCGGAAAAAAGCTCAGGAATAATATTCTTGATGTTGGTAGAATTAACCTTGTTGACTAAGCCATTGATACTTTTTTTGAGTGCATCCCATGTCAATCTTTGATATTCAATACTGCTCTTGTTGTTATTAACTTGTTTTAGCATTGAAGCTAACTTATATGGTGGTATATAAACTCCACCTCCATTCTTTTCATCATAGATTTTACTGCTAGTATTTTCTTCCCTTTCCCTCTTACGACCACCCATCCTTCCTTTCCTCTCTCGATCAAAGTATTCTCTCCCTCTCTCTATGTCTCTCTCTCAGATCACAAAGTGATAAATAGTAGAATCTCTCTCTCTCTCTCTCTCTTTCTTTCTCTCTCGATCTCTCTTTCTATTCTCTCTCTGATTATAAAACCATACCAAACCCCAACCCGTACCTTGGTGCTTTATATAAGCATCCAACCTCCCGCCCCTCAATTTCACTTTCCTACTCGAATTCCAAAATATCAACATGTACCTGGTCCTCTTCTAATTCGAATCGGAATTGTTTCTTCCTCTCAAATCTATACTACTTCCTCTGTCCCAATTTATCTGTGTTGTTTGACTTTTTACCGTAAAATTGACCACCAAAAATTTCACTATCAAAAATATATATAAAAATTATATTATTAAAAAGCATGTTTAATCCACTTTAATATATATTTTTCAGTTTTTCAAAATAATGAAAAAATAAATTTTTGTTTACTGTTAAAGTTGAGTCAATTTGACCATCAAAAGTCAAACAAGACAAATAAATTGGGACGGAGGGAGTATATTATATTATAATAATATTATAATAGACGAAATATTAAAAATTTGATAGTCGGTACTTGTTAAAATTACTTAGTGTCTCTTAATTAATTATTTTAATTCAAATTAGTCGGTTGGTGGATTAACCAATTTTAATTCCAATTGATATTATAGTCAACATCCTCTCACAATATAAATTATATTTCATATCGAACTCTATATTATTATGAATTAATATTAAAGTCAACTTCTTCTGCAAATTCTAAATTATAATTCATATTTAGTTCTATATTATTCTAATTAATATTTGAGACAAAATTAATTTAAGCAAACTGACCAACTAAAACAAAATCATATATACCACCACCTATCCTGGCTAAAACAAAATAGATGAAACATTAAAAGTTTGGTAGTCGGTCGGTAATACTTGCTGAAATTACTTAATTACCCTTAGTTAATTATTTTAATTCAAATTAGTCAATTGGTGGATTAGTTAATTTCAATTCCAATTGATATTATAGTCAACATCTTCTAACAATATAAATTCTATTTCATATTGAACTCCATATCATTATTAATTAATATTAAAGTCAACTTCTTCTACAAGTTTTATATTATAATTCATATTTAGTTCTATATTATTCTAATTAATATTTCGGACAAAAATTAATTTAAGCAAACTGACCAACTAAAACAAAATCATATGTACTACCTATCCGGGCTAAAACAAAATTATCTTATTGATCCGGACATAAATAATTAAAATTAAATTAAAAATATTTAGTTGGATTTGGTCGTACTAATGGGCCTCAAGCTAAAATAAAATAAAGTAAACTCTGATCCGAGATAAATCATAATTCGTATATTATTGATATGAACCAAAAATTAACTTTTAACTACATATTATTATTATTATATAATATTATATTATATTATAATATATTATTATTATTAAAACACATATAAAATGATAAATAAAACCGTATCGTTCAATTAGTATTATTGTCTTTTTCAAATAGTTTTTATAGTTTACCGATTAAGTAATAAACTTTCTAAAATAATATCTTTGTTAAGGTTTCAACAAAATGGAGATGTTGTATTTTTACTCTCAAAAAACTATAAAAACCGCTATAATAATATTATTATCCCTCGTATTAAGACTATTATCTTAAATATGTATATTATAATAGACGAAACATTAAAAGTTCGGTAGTCGGTCGATCGGTACTTGCTGAAATTACTTAATTACCCTTAGTTAATTATTTTAATTCTAATTAGTCAGTTGGTGGATTAGTCAATTTCAATTCTAATTGATATTACAGTTAACATCCTCTAACAATATAAATTCTCTTTCATATCGGACTGTATATCATAATTAATTAAAATTAAAGTCAACTTCTTCTGCAAATTTTTAATTATAATTCATATTTAGTTCTATATTATTCTAATTAATATTTCAAACAAAAATTAATTTAAGCAAACTAAATATAATTATCGGTTTAAAATAAAATAATAAATATTACAGATCCGGAAAAAAAACTATACAATAGAATTAGGATAAACAAAATAATATATATTAGTCATCTAAGATAAAAAAAAATTATACAATTGATCCAAAATGACAAAAAATTAAAATCAAAATATAATTCGACCAACTAAAACAAAATTATATATGCTACCTATCTCTCCTAAAATACAATTATCTTATTGATCCGAATATATATTAGAATTAAACTAAAAATATTCAATTGGATTTGGTCGTAGTAATGGGCCTCGGGCTAAAATAAAATAATATAAATTGTGATACGGGATAAATCAAATTAGTATCGGATTAATCATAATTCGTATCTTATTGATATGAACCAAAAATAACTTTTAGTTAAACATTATTATTATTATTATTATTAAAACACACATAAAATGATAAATAAAATTGTATCATTTAATTAGTACTATTGTCTTTTTTAAATAGTTTTTATATTTTACCGATTAAATTATAACCTCTCTAAAATAATATTTTTGTTAAGGTTTCAACATAATGGAGATATTGTATTTTTACACTTTAAAAACTATAAAACCGCTATAATAATATTATTTTCCCCCGGTATCAAGATTATTATCTTAAATAGGTTTAACTATTCTAAAACAATTACGAACATATACGTGTATTAATATAATTATCATGAAGTCATATCATTTAAAAAAAGAAAATATAAAAAATGAACAATTTTAAGAATTCAATTCAAAATATTGTTTAAAAAAATATAATCTTAAAAAAGATTTATTCATCCGTGCATCGCACGAGTTCTAAGCTAGTTATTTTAATTTTTGTTTAATTAAATTCAATAAACTCAAATTATTTTAAATTTCGTTTACTTAAATTTAATAAATTCGAACCGGGAAGTGGACTGAACCCGGAATTGTTTTTTCCTCTGAATTATTTTATTTTCCTTTCACGTTGAAACCTCTATAAATAAATGTATATATCTATCTATCTATCAATATTATATTATTATAAGCGAAACATGATTTCGTTTGGTCAGTTGGTTAAAACATTCTTTAAAGTATGTTAACACATCCCAAAATAAAGTTTAAATAAATATAATTTAATTAAACAAATTAAATCATGTACTTAATATAACTACAAACTCTATGAATTTTTTTCCAACCTAATTTCTAATTGCACTCAACTTTTTTCTTACCTATTTTGTAATTTCAATTAATATAACAAAGAATTAATAAATTAAGAAAAAGACACAAATAAAAAAAGAACAAATAAAAAACAATAAAATCGCGTGAACCCATAGGGTTTACCCTGTACGCACCCGAAAGGTAGCGGCTGCGGGTTACCTACGATAAAAAAATCGAATAACAAGACACACTATTACACCGCTACTAAGACTCATACACCTACTCGAATACACCTCGTAGCACGATGACTTCTCTCAACACTTATTTAAATATGAGTTTCCAACACTACAAACATAATCATAAAATGAAGGGCCTAAAGTATAAGTATTACAATAAGAATAGTCTAGTATCAAATTTTTAATATTTTGATTTTAATAATAAAAACTGAGAACAAGACGTACTATTACACCACTACTAAGACTTATACACCTACTCGGATAAACAGGCAACACGACACTTTTCTCAAACACTTATTTAAATATGAGTTTCCTACGACTACACGGATAATCATAAAATAAAAGATTTAAAGTGTAAGTATTACAATAAGAAAAATCTACTATCAATTTTTTAATATTTTAAATTTAATAATATATACTAGCTTACAACTGTGTGACGCATAAATTTTTAATAATATTAAATAATTTCAGTTTAATTTAAATTACAAATTTATTATAATTTCATTAATTTAAAATAAATTTATGACGTGTTTTAGCTGAAAATGGTAATTAGTTAATTATTGATAATTATTAAATTATAATTGTATATTATTAAATAAAACTATTTCTGAAAAAGGGGTTTTGTTAGAAAAAATTAGAAAAGCTAATATATTTTAGCTGAAAAATATAATTTGTTAAGTTTTAAGAATTATAATATTATTATAATATCTTGTTAAATAAAATTTTCTATTATATATTTGAAAAATGAGGTATTTTATTTTGATAAAATTTAAAAGGTGGTGTCTTTTAGTTCAAAAATGTAATTTGTATTTTACTTGAAAAGAATAATTTGGTTACTTATTAGTCATAATAAAATTTTGAGGTTGTTTAAATAGTTCATTTTTTTTTTGCAAAAATACATTTTTTTTAATTTTTTATTTGCAAAAATGTATAAATTGTTATGTTAAAATGATTCTTTTGTAATTTTCTCATTCACAGATATCATTTTGATTTTGCATTTCTACTGTTTGATATAGGTTCTCTGAGAATTTACTGTTATTTTTTCGTGTTTAACTTCATCGCTTGTTTGTTTAAACACAAGTCGATTGTATGTGTGTGTATAATTAGATATTTTTTTTAAGTGAATGGATGAAGGATTTTTAAGTATAATGTAGTAAATTATGCACATTTTAAGTATGAATATAGAAGCTTAATTTAATATTTTATCATCATAGGTCAAGAGCTAATAATACTATTAGGACAAACTAATCATCATAGCGACTAGAAAGAAAGTCCACAAGTAATAAGGAATTTAACGGAAGAAAAAGTTTAAAGATGAAAACGTACAGATTGTTGCTTCCAGTAAAGCACACGATATTTTGGATTAAGGAAGAAGTATATTTTGAGATACTATTGTTTTAAAAGAGACATGTCGTTTTGTGTTTTCATGTTTTTTTGTTATTGGGAATGTCTATTCTATTAGATTTTTCGATCTACAGGTTTCTTTGAATCTTGGCTTCTTATAGGAAAGATGATCCGCCATATTACTTCTTTTGCGCCTTACTTTCTTAATAACGTACATTCCATTAGATGTTAAAGTTAGTGAAAATGTGTGGATACAATGGCCATAAAATGAATAAATTTGTGTCTCAAAAACTTCTGCGTATATTAGTCATTGTTATATTCATAACTGATAAATGACCTAAAGTAGATTCTTTTACGTTCTTGGTGTCTATGTGCTTTGTGTAACAAGTGGAATACCATTTTTTTTAATTTTGAGTTGTGGTGTTTAATGTTATAAATTCTATTAATTTTTTCCACATATGTTGGCTGAGCTAAGATAAAGAGAGAAAGATGTAAATATTAAATCATATTCTGATCGTGATCACTTTGTGAAGGTAATAACATACCTATGTGTTGTAGAAATATGCTTCAATATTAAATACAGGTAAATAATTAGGTTCAAGTCGTGAAGTTATTATCATATAGGACAAATACCATATGTATAAAATGTCACTTGACTATCTTATAGGTAAGGCCGTCAATTTCGAATTACAGGTCGGGTTCGTGTCGGGTCATAGGCTTACGTCGAATTTTAGATCTGACATTAACTCGACCCGGAAAAATTTTGACCCGTAAAAATTTGACAGTAACTCAGCCCGTTTATTAAAAGGGTCTCCCGACCCGTTCGCTAATTCATTTATTTGACAAGTTATTTTATCTACTATTGTTATAGTTATTCAAAATATTTAGTAAATTTTATTGAATATTATATTTATCAAATAATCATACTTGATAATTTTTGAAGTTTATGTAATATAATGAACAAAATACATTTTTTAAGTTTAAAATAGTATTATTATGTTACAAATATTTCATGACGTACTAAATAAAATAATATATACATTTCGTTCAAAATATGAAAACATAATCAAAAATTGATCAAGTATTTATAAGTTTATGTTTAAATGATCAATTATGAGAGTAGTATATTTTATATATATTATAAATATAGTTTTTAAATATAGTTTTACGAGCTAAGTGGGTCGGGGTTGGGTTAATCGGGTTGACCCGTAACTCATCTTTTTTATTCGGGTCAATTTCGGGTCCGGCCCATTTTTGACCCGACACGTATAAGGACAACCCTAACTCGTAAAATTCGTATCGGATTCATGTCGGGTTTTTCGGTTTGTGTCCAATTTGACGGGCCTACTCATAGTTATATTAGCCAGTGAAGTTTCTTCATCAATGTGAGTTGTAATCTAAATCACGACTCTTTATATTTAAATTATAGAATGTCACTGGATTACCTTATTCAAATCTTATATTCTTTTCAATTTTAAAATAAAAAATTATTGTGAATGATGATTTTGGCTAAAGTTTAGTGCATTGTTTTGGTGCTTTTGGTAGACTAACTTTAAGATATAGTATATTAAGTTTAGTGCTTTACGTATCTTTAAATGGATACAACATGTAATTTATATTATACTATTATAAATAGAATACCTTCTATTTAGTTGGTCGATTGTTGTTGTTTGATATGGTAAATAACAACCGTCAGATCTAAAAATACACAGATGAAAACCGTCAGATATAATAGGTTCAAATCCATTTAACTCCTATTTAGTTAGTTCATACTATATATGTATTAACCATGTACATTGTACAATTGCCAATTAGTAGCTGCCCTTTTTATTAACAAACAAAAAATGCAAGTGTACGCTGACACTAAAAATGTAAAGAGATGTCATTTGACACGTGTTTGAGACAATTTAGGAGCATTGGTATAACAGAGAGGCTTGAGGGTATTTTAATTGTTCACATTTTCTTTATGTACGTGTATATAAGCATAATAGTCAAAATAAAAATAAAAAATTAGCTACAAATCTACAATTTTTAATTTTATTGTTAAAAAATTGTAAATGAAAAAAAAGAGTGAAAATTATTCTACACTTAAATCATATTTTTAATTGTTATCTTAAAAAAGTCACTAAATTGTGGAAACACTAATATAAAATTCATAATAGTAGAAATAGATACTTACATTCAAAATTGTAGTCAACCCCTTTGTCAGTGCCAATGTAGTCAACTCCAAATTTAACTACTAACTTCAATGACATCACTAATGTTTTAATTAATTTAGCTAGCTAATTCTTTTTCTTTTTTGATAATAACATATACAATATTTCATATAATTATTCAATCTTTAGGTAACTAATTTATTTTTAAATTATATGCATTTTTTATATAGATAAATATATTATGAAATAGGTCAAATTAAATATAAAATAAGTTGAATAATAGATTTATATAAATGTAAACAACGGTACATATCAATAAAATATTACATGTATAATTTATTTCCTTTAGATAAATTTCTACTTTCTAGAATCTAATAGTTTGCTACAAAATATTTTAAAATTATTTATGTCATATGTACTTGTTTTATTTTTTTACGAAGTTAAATTTTATTTTGTAATAAAATTATTTTATGCACTTTGATTGTATTTTTCTCATAATTTTTAATTTATTTTTATAATTTAATTTTTATATATTTTTAAATTATTAGAACTTTAAATTATAAGGGCACTTATTCAAATTTTGCATAGTGCACCCTAAATCTCAAACACGACTCTGATTATAACCTTAAAAACGTGAATCATGTAGACGTTAGTTATATAAATTTCTACATAATCTCAGTGTGTTGGCCTCAGCCTCAACTGTCACTTGAAAATAATTTATGGTCCAAAATATAATTTTTGAAATTAATGGCTCGAAATGTCACTTTATAACAAAACTTCGTCCAACGTTTTATTTATTTTTTTAAGAAAATAAAAAATGCAACTTCGTGCACCGTTTCAGATTTAAATTAAAGTCTGTATCATATTAAATTCTTCTAAAACGTTTCTAAAACCCAAATTGGGGATTAATGAACCATAAAACTTTAAAAAATATTAAATTAAAATCTTACATGAAAATAAATTCTGATTCATAGGGTTTAGGGCCCTTAACCACGAACCCTAAACCCTAACCCTTTCCATATCATAACAATTTGTTTTAAACGCTTCTAAACCCAATTTGGGGATCATGAACCCAAAAATATTAAAAATTGCTAAATTAAAATCTTACAAGAAAATATAGTCAGGGGGTTTAGGCTCCATGGCACGAACCCTAAACCCTAACTCGTTACGAATCATATCAAGTTCTTTTTAAAACTTCTAAAACCTAATTTGGAGATTAATGAAACCAAAAATATTAAACAATGGTAAATTACCTGAGTCCACGTGGAGCTGTAGCTTGTAGGCTGACCCTCCCAGAAACAAGCATCAAATAAAGGAACAGAGGTGCGAATGGGAGCAAGAGTGGGCAATCTCTACCATGCCCATAACTGCAACAATATCAAACAACCAGCTACCTCATCAACGTCCTTTTTGCTTGTCTTGCATAACTCCCTATGCAAATATGCGAGAACTGCAACCCCAAAAGCATAATCTCCACATCTGTCTAGGTTACGAAGAAAATGCAGAAACATGGGATGGAATTGACCTTCCGAATGATCAGTAAAAAGTACACCAACACAGATGAACAAGATAACACAACAGTTGAAACCGAATATCATCTGCTGATGCATCCTGGGGTAAATGTGGTGGAGCACATGATGAAATAAAGGTCAACTGAACTATTGTTCCATTCATGTCTTTCTTCGGATCAGAAGCACTACAAAAAATCTCACCAACATAAGTAGGTCAACTTATACCAGGGTAGGGGTGACATAAGAAATAACAGTATCACCATCAACAGAAAGCCCTAAAAGAATACCTACATCCTGTAGTGTAATAGTGACCTCTCCCATATGCAAGTGAAAGGTATGAGTCTTTGGCCGCCATCTTTCAGCAAGAGCTGATATGAGAATCCAATCAAGCTGTAAAGATGCCACCCGAGTTACACCATAGAAACCAGTAGACTAAAGTAAAGGGACCATACGAAGATTCAGCGGTGGAAGATCGTCTTGATTATTAGGATTTTTACGTTGACACTTCAACATATCACCACCACCTAACCTCCAAATATCTGAAGATCTATGTGAAGTCTGAAGATGAAGAAGGGTAGGGTTAATAGGACCCGGATGCACATCCTGCAAATATATAGATGTACAAATTAAAAAACACACAAACAAATTATTTTAATTAATAAGACGCAATAAAATAGAGTAGCCACATAAAATAGATTAGGCGGGACTGACAGTCGTTGTTTACACAATAGCCAATTCTTTCAATAATGGACAATTATGATCGTCAATTTACAGAATTTTAGTACACTGGCATAATTGGCACAATGGACAAATTTTCCATCCACACTAACTTATGAGAAATGTAGGTATCTCTTATATAGTAATAGCCGAATAGAGAAATCCTTATAACCCTGAACAAACAATTGACAAACAGTTGCTTCAATTTAATTTATCTATCTAACAGTGACGAAAATGAATCCAAATAAATATTGCAGGTTAAAAAATTACAGGAGAATAAAAATATTAATATGTGTTAAGAAGTGATAAGTCTACCATAACTTCACATCAATAAACACAATACACGGTTTCACTTTCACGATAAGATCACTGTGGGCATAAAGCAAATGAAAAAAGAGAAAAGATATCTCCCTACAATTTACAAGGAAGGCCCACTATCAGTAACACTGAGAGTTGAAAAGAGTTAAATGTCTTGAGTTTTATTGTCCTTACTCTGTAGAGAGCAGCACAACAGTATTGGAATATGTAATTTTACAACAAAAAGATATTTGCTAAAGTGGGAAACATAACATCTGATGCATATCGATTCTCAATATAATAACACAAAAGGTCCAATATTGTTACAACTTTAACATGAAGCAGAGCATAAATGAACAATTATACCTATACAATTAAGGTATCTTTTTTTTAGATAAGATTAAGGCGCCTAATGTTCGTATTGGAGCATAACATTAGTTTACATATAATGTGTTTTTCAAATTCAAAGCAAAAATAGGACCCGAAAATATATTTACTCCAATGGGTAATTTGATCAAACATCATTGATGCAATACGAATCACAAAAATATAAAAACTCAAAAATTACAAAAACATAGTTAATTAACTCAAGGTTCATGATTGTTGTATGCATAAATGATTTTGAAACTTTGTGTCTCCTTTGCGTGCCCGTGTTCGTGTATAATTCTAATGAACTCTGCTTGCTCGTCTTCGTCTCCGTGTTCTATCACTGATGAAACCTGTAGTAATCGAGTGAGATTTTGTTTTTTTAAAATAAAAAAGACAAAACGGTGGACGATACTCCATTTTTTGGCCTTAGAAAAATGCTACATTATATAGCGTGGTGAATTGATAATTTGGGTCTTCGTACCAAAAAGTGACAATTTGGGCATTATTTACTCAAATAGGGACAATTTGGTCCATTATTTTAGTTTAAAGCCCATTCTCCTGCGTGCTAAGTGCTACATTTGTTCTTGTTTTTTTTGTCAGGGACATCTGTTATTGTTTTGATTTTTTTAATTGACAACTGGCTTGCGCTGATGCCTAAATGGTTTGGTGTTTTTATTAGTGAAAACGAACACAAGCTTATGTTATTTGTGATTATATTTGTATGTTTCTTCCTATGCAAATTGCAATGATGTGTAAATAATATTTACAGGATACTTGGAAGCCCATGTGTTCAACTGTGTGGCCTTCAAGTGCAACAGATAAGCAAAGATAGAAATTATGAGTAAGAGGAGAAATTTAACCACATTGAGAGGAGATGTGAGAATTTCATGAGGAGGACCATGCTTCCTACAAATGCTAAAGTTGAGCAAATGAATGCAGAAATGAACCGTTTACAAGGAGAGTGTGAAGAAGCCAAGTACATTACAATCTATTTAGCAAAAATATAAATTTGATAATCAAGATGTTGTAATTTAATATTACAGTGTTCTTGTAATCTTGTTGCTTTTTAAACATTAGTTTTTTGAGAGTGCTTAAGCTTACAATCAGAGCACATTGTGAAGTTAATTATGGAAAGATATATCATGATCTTGTAATACTAGTTTAGTTATTGAACAAAAAAAATTCACAATGTAACAAGCACATTTTGATTCAACTGTAGAGTAGTTAATTTGAAACTTTATCTATCCAGTTGAGATCTTAAGGTATCTATCTAGTTAACAATCTCTTCATTAAAAGGCGTTTGCATATGGTCTAGTAGAACAAATGAGCATATACTAACCTTTTTTAAATGAGAAATTTTGGAGATCAGTATAGCTGAACAGTACAAGTTTGTACTTCAATGATCAAAACACTTTTATTATATCCAAGTACATTTGACACATAAACATTGTGGATGAAATCTATGTAGTAACTGTGGTGTATAAGAACTAGTATGAGATATTAAAGAATTCAATTTGAGAATCGGTAACAGAAATGTATAAGGGAAGGTGGAGAATAAGGATAGACAAAAAATTTCGAACCTATGAATTTCTGAACAAGTAGACCCGTAACATTTTATACCAAACCTGATTTTTACGGTTTGATTATAGATTTGATTTTTATTCTCAAAAATCGATTAAATTTGGTTCGGGTTTGTTTTTAGGCCAACCGAATCAAAACTCGACTCAAATACCCAAAACCCGATTCAAACCAAACCAAATTGAAACTAGCATGAACCCGATATATTAAATTTATATGCTTTCATTATATGTTTATATAATACATTTCTATAATTGAGAAATGATCATGAGATAATTTAATTTAATTGAGTAACAAAATACAAAAAGTTCAAAAGAATTAAAGATTTATTAGATATGCATGATAAAAGAGATTTACTAATTTGAAATGAAACAGACGTAAAATCAGAAAGTTAATCGACTTAATAAATTAAATAGCACAAATAAGCAACTCAATGTTACTATAGTAATTGGTGTAATTAATAAATTTAATCATACTTAGTTTATCATGTTTGCGCCAATTTGTGAATATTTTAATTTCCAATAAAAGATTTGACAATTTTTTTTTGTTATTTTCTATATAATTTTTATAGTTCGGTTCAAACCCGAATCGAACCGAACCAAAAACCGTTTTATTTTCAACTTTTGAATTTTATTTGGTTCTATTCGATTTTAGTTTGATAAAAATTATTTGTTATAGTATTGATTTTTTTCAAATCCGAACCAAACCAAACTAAACTGTTGTCATCTGATGAGACTATGCAAGTCAACCAGCAAAGGTAGCAAGATCAGTCAACAAGTCAATCAACAAAGTCAACAGCTACTCTTGTAGAAAATTAGTTAGTTATAACAGCTATCAATTAGCTGTCTATTTTTTGTACTATAAGTGAGGAGCATACACTCCAGAGGATAAAAAGAAGCTTAGCTGCTAAGATTAAAAAGATATGTAACAAACTTATCTCAGATTCATTCAATAAAAAGAAAGAGTCTTCTTCTTCATATTTCTTGAGCTCCAATAATGGAGTTCGACATGGTATCAAAGCCACAGAACTCTGTAAAATCGTTATTCCACTGTTGAGAACATCAATCATTTACAATTTTTGAGTAATCTAATTCAATTGTTTAGTATTTTACTCATTTTCTTACACAATTGGTTGAGGTTTTTCCTGCAAATTTGAATCGAAAATGGCAGAATCTCCATCATATTTGAACGCAGCTACTGGAAATAATTCATCGTCAACAACACAAGCGCAGATAATTGATGCATCTCATTCATACTATCTTCATCCATCGGATCATCCGGGTTTGATTCTAGTCATAATTACTCTGAATGAGCAGAACTATAACCAGTGGTTTCGATCTATGCGCATAGCGTTGTCATCTAAACTCAAATTAAGTTTTGTTGATGGATTGTATGTTAAGCCTACAAATGCTACCTTACTTTTACACTGGAATCGTTGTAATGATATCGTAATCTCATGGATTTTAAACATTGTTTCACCTGATATACGACAAAGAGTAATGTATATGACGGTAGCTAAGGACATTTGGGATGATTTTGCGATAAGATTTGCTCAAACAAATGTTCCTAAATTATTTAATCTGAGAAAGGAAATTGCATCTCTGCATCAAGGCAATATTTTGATATTTGCTTACTTCACAAAATTTAGAACTCTAAATGATGAATTAGATGCCTTTTCTGTGGTACCTCATTGTGATTGTAGAAAGTGCACATGTGGAGTTAATGAAAAACTTGATGTTCTGAGTAAAAGTACTAGGTTGTCGCAATTTCTTATGGGACTATCTGATCAATACACTGCCATAAGAGGTCATTTGCTGCTGATGACACATGTGCCAAGTCTTAGTGTTGCATATAGTTTGTTGTTGCAAGAGGAGAATCAGAGGGATATTAGTTCTACCAGTGTAGTGTCTACAGATTATGTTGCTTTATCTGTGCGAAATCAGGAGAATCAAGGGGGTAATATGACATATTATTCGACAAACAGGCATTGGAAGGTTAATACTGGTAAAAGAACTGTGACTAATAGTTCTGTGATTTGTGAAGTGTGTCACATGTCAGGGCACAACAAAGATAAGTGTTTTTGTGTGCACGAGTATCCGGCTTGCCACAGACTCTTTGGGAAACCAAAACCAAAGCCAAAGCTACAGACTAAAATTGCTTATGCTCATAATGTAATTGCTGAATCAGGTGATCAGAATTCTACATTTAAGAGTACAGAGCCTACTGGATTCACTTCTGCTCTGTGTCAACAACTAATGGCTATGATTCAGAGCGACTTCAAAGCGCTTTCTACTGCTCATAATGGAAATTCTTCTCAGTCTCCTAAATGAAATATTAGTGGAACTTCATCTGCTCATCTAGCCGGTAATGTTATCCATTTTGTTTGTCATACTAATAGCAAACAAACTTTAAGTGCTGATAAATGAATTCTAGATTCCGGTGCAACTGATCATATAATACCACACTTTCAGCTTCTCACTAATGTTCATCAAGTTATATCTATGTTGCATCTACCTAATGGATATCACACTCCTGTCACTCATATAGGCACTGTACATTTGTATACTAATATAGTTCTAACAGGTGTTCTTTATGTGCCTAGTTTCAACTCTAATATTCTTTCTATCCCTAACCTTACTTCTGCAAATTCTTGCAATATCTTTTTTAATAAGGATGCTTGCTATATACAAGACCATATCTTGAAGAAGACCACAGAGATTGGTGAACTTCAAGAGGGCCTGTATCTTCTTCACCATCCTCTTGAGAGCCATGAGCAATTTCCCACATTTCCTTTGTGTTCATAAGCTCAAAAACTTTGTAATTATGTTATTGCTTCTGTATCAAACACTACTCTGTGGCATGCTCATTTAGGGCATCCATCTATTTCATCTATGAAATATCTTCCAAACTCAATGTATCATAATGCTGTTACTTTAAGTAATTGTGATACTTGCCATTTGTTTAAACAAACTAGATTGCAATTTACTGAGAGTTCTTAAGTTAGTTCAAATCTATTTGACTTAATACATGTTGATGTATGAAGGCCGTATAAGTATAAAACTCATGGAAATTGCAGTTACTTTCTCACAATTTTTTAGGACAAATCTCAAGCCACATGGGTGTTTTTGTTTGTTGACAAAACACAAGTTTTTGGTCTGTTAACTCACTTTATTTCTTATGTGCACAAAAAATTTGTGTGTCATATTAAAACTATTTGTTCTGATATTGGAACAGAATTTTTAAGCTCTACTTTTCAGTCATACCTTGCTAATCTTGGAATTTTACATCAACGTAGTTGTACTTATACTCCACAACAAAATGGTGTTGTGGAGCGTAAGAACAAATCTCTTCTAAACACTGTCAGGGCTTTAAGAGTTCAGGCTTCATTACCTATTACTTTCTGGGGAAACCACTTATTTGTTGAATAGAACTCCTATTCATAGTCTAAAGGGTCTTTTCCCATATCAAGTCTTATTTTCTAAACCACCATTTTATGATCATTTAAGAGTGTTCGGTTTATTGTATTTTGCCACTAACAGTTCTCCTCAAAAGGGTAAGTTTTCCAACAAGGCTTATAGATGCCTATTTCTTGGGTATCCTTTTGCTCAGAAAGGATATCGCATTATGGATTTGGCTACCAAGAAATTTTTTATATCCCGAGATGTCCAGTTTGTTGAATCTGTCTTTCCGTTTAAAGAAATCTCAACCTGTTCTCCTGCACCTCATTTGTTTACCACTGATATCACCATTGCTATTGATCCTTTGTCTGACTGCTACATTGTTCCTGTCTCAACTACTTCATCTGCATCTGCGGCTCTCACAACTCAAATATCTGAAATAAGTACTTCTCACTCTTCACCTCAACCTACTACACCTCCTGTTTCACTACCTACTCCACCTCAGCCTATTAGACAAAGTACTCGTGTCAGAGCAATACCAGAAAAATTTCAGTATTTTATTGGTCTCCCTAACAAATTCAGTTCTTTTGTTCTCATTTCACCCTCCCATTTTTCTGCCTTCACTCTTAAACATCAATGTTTTCTTTCAACTATTACTCATGTTCCTGAACCATCCTCATACAAGGTTGCCGGTCAGTATCCTGTTTGGTGTGAAGCAATGTGTGCAGAACTTGCTGCACTTGAAGCTAATAACACTTGGTCTATTACTCCTCTTCCACCTGGAAAAAGAGTTGTTAGCTGTAAATGGCTATATAAAGTTAAGTTTCATCAAGATGGATTTGTGGAAAGGTATAAGGCCCGATTGGTTGCTCGTGGATTTACCCAAACTGAAGGCCTTGATGATTTTGAAATTTTTGCACCTGTTGCAAAAATGACTACCGTATGTGTCTTGTTATCTTTAGCTGCTATCAGTAATTGGTCTGTAACTCAGATGGACGTCAATAATGCGTTCTTATATGGTGACTTAGATGAAGCGGTTTACATGTCCATTCCATCCGGCTATTATTTACCACCTGCTTATGCTAATTATTCATCCAAGGTTCCTTTAGTCTGCAAACTAATCATGTCTCTTTATGGGCTAAATCAATCACCTCGAAAATGGTTCATTAAATTCAAGTCAATGATGCTACCTTATGGTTTTACTCAGGCTACATCTGATCATAGCTTGTTTATTCTCTCTACTTCTCCTAGTTTTTTGGCTGTATTTGTGTACGTTGATGATATTTTAGTGGTTGGTAATGATCAGTCCACCATATCTCAATTTAAGGCTCACTTGGCAAGTCATTTTCAGCTTAAGGACTTGGGGCCAATCAAGTATTTTATGGGCATTGAGGCTGCTCGGTCAGACAAAGGCATTTACCTAAATCAACATAAGTACACACTTGACATTATTAAGGATGTTGGATTTGAACAAGCTAAGATCGCTACTGTTCCAATTGAGCAGAATCACACACTTCTTAGTGACACCAATTTTCCTTTTCTGTTTAATGCTGCTCCTTATCGTCATTTAGTTGGAAGATAAAAACCGCTATAATAATATTATTTTTACTCTTAAAAAATGATAAAACTGCTATAATAATATTATTTTCCCCCCGGTATCAAGACTATTATCTTAAATAGGTTTAACTATTCTAAAAAAATTACGAACATATACGTGTATTGATATAATTTTCATGAAGTCATATCATTTAAAAAAAGAAAATATAAAAAAATGAACAATTTTAAGAATTCAATTCAATGTATTGTTTCAAAAAAAATATAATCTTAAAAAAGATTTATTCATCCGTGCATCGCACGAGTTTTAAGCTAGTTATTTTAAATTTTATTTAATTAAATTCAATAAACTCAAATTATTTCAAATTTCGTTTACTTAAATTTAATAAATTCGAACTAGGAAGTGGACTGAACCCGAAATTGTTTTTTCCTCTGAATTATTTTATTTTCCTTTCATGTTGAAACCTCTATAAATAAATGTATCTATCTAGCTATCAATATTATATTATTATAAGCGAAATATGGTTTCGTTTGGTCGGTTGGTTAAAATATTCTTTAAAGTATGTTAACACATCCCAAAATAAAGTTTAAATAAATATAATTTAATTAAAAAAATTAAGTCATGTACTTAATATAACTACAACCTCTATGAATTTTTTTCCAACCTAATTTCTAATCGCACTCAATTTTTTTCTTACCTATTTTGTAATTTCAACTAATATAACAAAGAATTAATAAATTTAGAAAAAGACACAAATTAAAAAGAACAAATAAACAATAATAAAATCGCGTGAACCTATAGGGTTTACCCACTGCGCACCCGAAGGGTAGCAGCTGCGGGTTACCTACGAAAAAACAAAAAAAAATCGGATAACAAGACATACTATTACACCGCCACTAAGACTCATACACCTACTCGAATACACCCCGCATGATGACTTCTCTCAACACTTATTTAAATATGAGTTTCCAACACTACACACATAATCATAAAATGAAGGGCCTAAAGTATAAGTATTACAATAAGAATAGTCTAGTATCAAATTTTTAATATTTTAATTTTAATAATAAAAACTGAGAACAAGACGTAGTATTACACTACTACTAAGACTTATAAACCTACTCAGATAAACCCGCGACACGATGACTTTTCTCAAACACTTATTTAAATATGAGTTACCTACGACTACACGTATAATCATAAAATAAAAGATCTAAAGGGTAAGTATTACAATAAGAAAAATCTGCTATCAATTTTTTAATATTTTAAATTTAATAATATATACTAGCTTACAACCGTGTGACGCATAAATTTTTAATAATATTAAATAATTTCAATTTAATTTAAATTGCAAATTTAATATAATTTCATTAATTTAAAATAAATTTATGATGTGTTTTATCTGAAAATGGTAATTAGTTAATTATTGATAATTATAAAATTTAATTGTATATTATTAAATAAAACTATTTTTGAAAAAAGGGGTTTTGTTAGAAAAAATTAGAAAAGCTAATATATTTTAGCTGAAAAATATAATTTGTTAAGTGTTAAGAATTATAATATTATTATAATATCTTGTTAAATAAAATTTTCTATTATATATTTGAAAAAGGAGGTATTTTATTTTGATAAAATTTAAAAGATGATGTCTTTTAGTTCAAAAATGTAATTTGTATTTTACTTGAAAACAATAATTTGGTTACTTATTAGTCATAATAAAATTTTGAGTTTCTTTAAATAGTTCGTTTTTTTTTTTGCAAAAATACATTTTTTTTATTTTTTATTTGGCAAAATGTCTGAATTGTTATGTTAAAATGATTCTTTTGTAATTTTCTCATTCACAGTTATCATTTTGATTTTGCATTTCTACTTTTTGATATAGGTTTTCTGAGAATTTACTGTTATTTTTTCATGTTTAACTTCATCGCTTGTTTGTTTAAATACAAGTCAATTATATGTGTGTGTATAATTAGATATTTTTTTTAAGGGAATGGATGAAGGATTTTTAGGTATGATATAGTAAATTATGCACATTTTAGGTATGAATATAGAAGCTTAATTTAGTGTTTTATCATCATAGGGTCAAGAGTTAATAATACTATTGGCACAAAGTAATCATCATAGCGACTAGAAAGAAAGTCCACAAGTAATAAGGAATTTAACGGAAAAAAAGTTTAAAGATGAAAACGGACAGATTATTGCTTCCAGTGCAGCACACGACACTTTGGATTAAGGAAGAAGTATATTTTGAGATACTATTGTTTTAAAAGAGACATGTCGTTTTGTGTTTTCATATTTTTTTGTTATTGGGAATGTCTAATAGATTTTTCGATCTACAGGTTTCTTTGAATCTTGGCTTCTTATAGGAAAATGATCCGTCATATTAATTCTTTTGCGCCTTACTTTCTTAATAACGTACATTCCATTGGATGTTAAAGTCAGTGAAAATGTGTGGATACAATGGCCATAAAATGAATAAATTTGTGTCTCAAAAACTTCTGCGTATATTAGTCATTGTTATATTCATAACTTATAAATGACCTAAAGTAGATTCTTTTACGTTCTTGGTGTCTATATGCTTTGTGTAACAAGTGGAATACCATATTTTTTATTTTGAGTTGTGGTGTTTAATGTTATAAATTTTGTTAATTTTTTCCAGATATGTTGGTTGAGCTGAGAAAAAGAGAGAAAGATGTAAATATTAAATCATATTCTGATCGTGATCACTTTGTGAAGGTAATAACATACCTATGTGTTGTAGAAATATGCTTCAATATTATAATACAGGTAAATAATTAGGTTCAAGTCGTGTGAAGTTATTATCATATAGGACAAATACCATATGTATAAAATGTCACTTGACTACCTTATAGGTAAGGCCGTCAATTTCGGATTACAGGTCGGGTTCATGTCAGGTCATAGTCTTACGTCGAATTTTAGGTCTGACATTAACTCGACCTGGAAAAATTTTGACCCGTATAATTTTGACAGTAACTCAACCCGTTTATTAAAAGGGTCACCCGACCCGTTCGCTAATTCATTTATTCGACAAATTATTTTATCTACTAATGTTATAGTTATTCAAAATATTTAGTAAATTTTATTAAATATTATATTTATCAAACAATCATACTTGATAATTTTTTAAGTTTGTGTAACATAATGAACAAAATACATTTTTTAAGTTTAAAAGAGTATTATTGTGTTACAAAATATTTCATGACGTACTAATTAAAATTATATATACATTTCGTTCAAAATATGAAAACATAATCAAAAATTGATCAAGTCTTTATAAGTTTATGTTTAAATGATCAATTATGCTAGTAGTATATTCTATATATATTAATAAATATAATTTTTAAATATAGTTGTATGAGCTAAGTGGGTCGGTGTTGGGTTAACCGGGTTGACCCGTAACTCATCTTTTTTATTCGAGTCAATTTCGGGACCGGCACGTTTTTGTTCCGACCCGTATAAGGCCAACCCTAACTCGTAAAATTCGTATCGGATTCATGTCGGGTTTTTCGATTCGTGTCCAATTTGACGGGCCTACTCATAGTTATATTAGCCAGTGAAGTTTCTCCATCAATGTGACTTATAATCTAAATCAGGACTCTTCATATTTTAATTATAGAATGTCACTGGATTACCTTATTCAAATCTTATATTCTTTTCAATTTTAAAATAAAAAATTATTGTGAATGATGATTTTGGCTAAAGTTTAGTGCATTGTTTTAGTGCTTTTTGTAGACTAACTTTAAGATATAGTATATTAAGTTTAGTGCTTTACGTATCTTTAAATGAATACAACAGGTAATCTATATTATATTATTATAAGTAGAATATCCTCTATTTAGTTAGTCGATCGTTATTGTTTGATACGATAAATAACAACCGTCAGATCTAAAAACATATAAATGAAAACCATTACGTATAATAGGTTCAAATCCATTTAACTCCTATTTAGTTAGTTCATACAATATTTGTATTAACCATGTACATTGTGCAATTGCCAATTAGTAGCTGCCCTTTTTATTAACAAACAAAAAATGCAAGTGTACGCGGACACTAAAAATGTAAAGAGATGTCATTTGACACGTGTCAACTCCAAATTTAACTACTAACTTCAATGATTTCATTAATGTTTTAATTAATTTGGCTAGCTAATATTTTTTTCTTTTTTGATAATAACATATACAATAATTCATGTAAATATTCAATCTTTAGGCAACTAATTTATTTTTAAATTATATGCATTTTTGATATAGATAAATATATTATAAAATAAGTCAAATTAAATATAAAATAAGTTGAATAATAGATTTATATAAATTTAAACAACTATACATATCAATAAAATATTACATATATAATTTATTTCCTTTAGATAAATTTTTACTTTCTAAAATCTAATAGTTTGCTAAAAAATATTTTAAAATTATTTATGTCATATGTACTTGTTTTATTTTTTTACGAAGTTAAATTTTATTTTGTAATAAAATTATTTTATGCACTTTGATTGTATTTTTCTCATAATTTTAAATTTATTTTTATTATTTCTTTTTTATATATTTTTAAATTATTAGAACTTTAAATTATAAGGGCACTTATTCAAATTTGGCACAGTGCACCCTAAATCTCATACACGACTCTGATTATAACCTTAAAAACGTGAATCATGTAGACGTTAGTTATATAAATTTCTACATAATCTCAGTGTGTTGGCCTCAACTGTCACTTGAAAATAATTTATGGTCCAAAATATCATTTTTAAAATTAATGGCCCGAAATGTCACTTTATAATAGAACTTCGTCCAACATTTTATTTTAAAAAATAAAATAAAAAATGCAACTTCGTGCACCGTTTCAGATTTAAATTAAAGTCTGTATCATATTAAATTCTTCTAAAACGCTTCTAAAACCCAAATTGGGGATTAATAAACCATAAAATATTGAAAAATATTAAATTAAAATCTTACATGAAAATAAAGGGACCATACGAAGATTCAACGGTGAAAGATCGTCTTGATTATTAGGATTTTTACGCTGACACTTCAACATACCACCACCACCTAACCTCCAAATATTTGAAGAACTATGTGAAGTCTGAAGATGAAGAAGGGTAGGGTTACCAGGACCCGGATGCACATCCTGCAAATATATAGATGTACATATTAAAAAACACACAAACAAATTATTTCAATTAATAAGACGTAATAAAATAGAGTAGCCACATAAAATAGATTAGACGGGACTGATAGTCAATGTTTACCCAATAGCTAATTCTTTCAATAATGGACAATTATGATCGTCAATTTACAGAATTTTAGTACACCGACATAATTGGCACAAGGGACAAATTTTCCATCCACACTAACTTATGAGAAATGTAGGTATCTCTTATATAGTAATAGCCGAATAGAGAAATCCTCATAACCCTGAACAAACAATTGACAAACAGTTGCTTCAAATTAATTTATCTATCTAACAGAGACGAAAATGAATCCAAATAAGTATTGCAGGTCAAAAAATTACAGGAGAATAAAAATATTAATATGTGTTAAGAAATGATAAGTCTACCATAACTTCACATCAATAAACACAATACACGGTTTCACTTTCACGATAAGATCACCGTGGGCATAAAGCAAATGAAAAAAGAGAAAAGATATCTCCCTACAATTTACCAGGAAGGCCCACTATCAGTAACACTGAGAGTTGAAAAGAGTCAAATGTCTTGAGTTTTATTGTCCTTACTCTGTAGAGAGCAGCACAAAAGTATTGGAATATGCAATTTTACAACATAAAGATGTTTGCTAAACTGGGAAACATAACATCTGATGCATATCGATTCTCAATATAATAACACAAAAGGTCCAATACTGTTACAACTTTAACATGAAGCAGGAGCATAAATGAACAATTATACCTATACAATTAAGGTATCTTTTTTTAGATAAGATTAAGGTGCCTAATGTTCGCATTGGAGCATAACATTAGTTTACATATAATGTGTTTTTCAAATTCAAAGCAAAAATAGAACCCGAAAATAGATTTACTCCAATGGGTAATTTGATCAAACATCATTGATGCAATACGAATCACAAAAACATAAAAACTGAAAAATTACAAAAACACAGTTAATTAACTCAAGGTTCATGATTGTTGTATGCAGGAATGATTTTGAAGCTCTGTGTCTCCTCTGCGTGCTCGTGTTCGTGTACAATTCTGATGAACTCTACGTGCTCGTCTTCGTCTCCGTGTTCTATCACTGATAAAACCTGTAGTAATCGAGTGAGATTTTATTTTTCTAAAATAAAAAAGACAAAACGGTGGACGATACTCCATTTTTTGGCCTTAGAAAAACGCTACATTATATAGCGTGGTGAATTGATAATTTGGGTCTTCGTACCCAAAAGTGACAATTTGGGCATTATTTACTCAAATAGGGACAATTTGGTCCATTATTCAGTTTAAAGCCCATTCTCCCGCGTGCTAGGTGCTACATTTGTTCTTGTTTTTTTTGTCAGAGACATCTGTTATTGTCTTGATTTTTTTAATTGACAACTGGCAATTTGTGCGTTGATGCCTAAATGGTTTGGTGTTTTTATTAGTGAAAAAGAACACAAACTTATGTTATTTGTGATTGTACTTATATGTTTCTTCCTGTGTAAATTGCAATGATGTGTAAACAATATTTACAGGATACTTGGAAGCCCATGTGTTCAACTGTGTGGCCTTCAAGTGCAACAGATAGGCAAATAGAAAAATTATGAGTAAGAGGAGGAGAAATTTAACCACATTGAGAGGAGATGTGAGAATTTCATGAGGAGGACCTTGCATCCTACAAATGCTAAAGTTGAGCAAATGAATGCGGCAATGAACCGTTTACAAGGAGAGTGTGAAGAAGCCAAGTACATTACAATCTATTTAGCAAAAACAGAAATCTGATAATCAAGATGTTATAATTTAATATTACAATGTTATTGTAATCTTGTTGCTTTTTAAACATTAGTTTTTTGAGAGTGCTTAAGCTTACAATCAGAGCACATTGTGAAGTTAATTATGGAAAGATATATCATGATCTTGTAATACTAGTTTAGTTATTGAACAAAAAAAATTCACAGTGTAACAAGCACATTTTGATTCAACTGTAGAGTAGTTAATTTGAAACTTTATCTATCTAGTTGAGATCTTAAGGTATCTATCTAGTTAAAAATCTCTTCATTAAAAGGCGTTTGCATATGGTCTAGTAGAACAAATGAGCATATACTAACCTTTTTTAAATGAGAAATTTTGGAGATCAGTATAGCTGAACAGTACAAGTTTGTACTTCAATGATCAAAACACTTTCATTATATCCAAGTACATTTGACACACAAACATTGTGGATGAAATCTACGTAGTAACTGTGGTGTATAAGAACTAGTATGAGATATTAAAGAATTCAATTTGAGAATCGGTAACAGAAATGTATAAGGGAAGGTGGAGAATAGGGATAGACAAAAAATTTCGAACCTACGGATTTCTGAACAAATACACCCGTAACATTTTATACCAAACCTGATTTTTACGGTTGGATTATAGATTTGATTTTTATTCTCAAAAATCGATTAAATTTGGTTCGGTTTATTTTTAGGTCAACCGAATCAAAACTCGACTCGAATACCCAAAACCTGATTCAAACCAAACCAAATTGAAACTAGCATGAACCCGATATATTAAATTTATATGCTTTCATTATATGTTTATATAATACATTTCTATAATTGAGAAATGATCATGATATAATTTAATTTAATTGAGTAACTAAATACAAAAGTTCAAAAGAATTAAATATTTATTAGATATACTTGATAAAAGAGATATACTAATTTGAAATGAAACAGACGTAAAATCAGAAAGTTAATCGACTAAATAAATTAAGTAGCACAAATAAGCAACTCAATGTTACTATAGTAATTGGTGTAATTGCTAAATTTAATCATACTTAGTTTATCATGTTTGCGCCAATTTGTGAATATTTTAATTTCCAATAAAAGATTTGGCAATTTTTTTTGTTATTTTTTATATAATTTTTATAGTTCGGTTCAAACCCGAATCGAACCGAACCAAAAACCATTTTATTACCAACTTTTGAATTTTATTCGGTTCTATTCGATTTTAGTTTTGATAAAAATTATTTGTTATAGTATTGATTTTTGTCAAATCCGAACCAAACCAAACTAAACTATTGTCATCTGATGAGACTATGCAAGTTAACCAACAAAGGTAGCAAGATCAGTCAACAAGTCAATCAACAATGTCAACAGCTACTCTTGTAGAAAATTAGTTAGTTATAACAGCTATCAATTAGCTGTCTATTTTCTGTACTATAAGTGAGGAGCATATACTCCAGGGGATAAAAAGAAGCTTAGTTGCTAAGATTAAAAAGATATGTAACAAACTTATCTCAGATTCATTCAATAAAAAAAAAGAGTCTTCTTCTTAATATTTCTTGAGCTCTAATAATGGGGTTGACATGGTATCAGAGCCACAGATCTCTGTAAAATCGTTATTCCTCTGTTGAGAACATCGATCATTTACAATTTTTGAGTAATCTCATTCGATTGTTTAGTATTTTACTCATTTTCTTACACAATCTGTTGAGGTTTTTCTGCAAATTTGAATCGGAAATGGCAGAATCTCCATCATATTTGAACGCAGCTACTGGAAATAATTCATCGTCAACAACACAAGCGCAGATAATTGATGCATCTCATCCATACTATCTTCATCCATCGGATCATCCGGGTTTGATTCTAGTCACAATTACTCTGAATGAGCAGAACTATAACCAGTGGTTTTGATCTATGCGCATAGCGTTGTCATCTAAACTCAAATTAGGTTTTGTTGATGGATTGTATGATAAGCCTATAAATGCTACCTTACTTTTACACTGAAATCATTGCTATGATATCGTAATCTCATGGATTTTAAACACTGTTTCACCTGAGATACGACAAAGTGTAATGTATATGACGGTAACTAAGGACATTTGGGATGATTTTCCGATAAGATTTTCTCAAACAAATGTTCCTAAATTATTTAATCTGAGAAAGGAAATTGCATCTCTGCATCAAGGCAATATGTTGATATCTGCTTACTTCACAAAATTTAGAACTCTAAATGATGAATTATATGCCTTTTCTGTGGTACCTCATTGTGATTGTAGAAAGTGCACATGTGGAGTTAATGAAAAACTTGATGTTCTGAGTAAAAGTACTAGGTTGTCGCAATTTCTTATGGGACTATCTGATCAATACACTGCCATAAGAGGTCATTGCTGCTGATGACACATGTGCCAAGTCTTAGTGTTGCATATAGTTTGTTGTTACAAGAGGAGAATCAGAGGGATATTAGTTCTACCAGTGTAGTGTCTACAGATTCTGTTGCTCTATCTGTGCGAAATCAGGAGAATCAACGGGGTAATATGACATATTATTCGACAAACAGGCATGGGAAGGTTAATACTGGTAAAAGAACTATGACTGATAGTTCTGTGATTTGTGAAGTGTGTCACATGTCAGGGCACAACAAAGATAAGTGTTTCTGTGTGCACGAGTATCAGCCTTGCCAAAGACTCTTTGGGAAACCAAAATCAAAGCCAAAGCTACAGACTAAAATTGCTTATGCTCATAATGTAATTGCTAAATCAGGTGATCAGAATTCTACAGTTAAGAGTACAGAGTCTACTGAATTCACTTCTGCTCAGTGTCAACAACTAATGGCTATGATTCAGAGCGGCTTCAAAGCGCTTTCTACTGCTCATAATGGAAATTCTTCTCAGTCTCCTAAATGAAATATTAGTGAAACTTCATCTGCTCATCTAGCTGGTAATGTTATCCATTTTGTTTGTCATACTAATAGCAAACAAACTTTAAGTGCTGATAAATGAATTCTAGATTCCGGTGCAACAGATCATATAATACCACACTTTTCACTGATGTTCATCCAGTTAAATCTATGTTGCATCTACCTAATGGATATCACACTCATGTCACTCATATAGGCACTGTACATTTGCATACTAATATAGTTCTAACAGGTGTTCTTTATGTGCCTAGTTTCAACTATAATATTCTTTCTATCCCTAAGCTTACTTCTGCAAATTCTTGCAATTTTTTTTAATAAGGATGCTTGCTATATACAGGACCATATCTTGAAGTAGACCACAGAGATTGGTGAACTTCAAGAGGGCATGTATCTTCTTCACCATCCTTTTGAGAGTCATGAGCAATTTCCCACAATTCCTTTGTGTTCACAAGCTCAAAAACTTTATAATTCTGTTATTGCTTCTGTATCAAACACTACTCTTTGGCATGCTCGTTTAGGGCATCCATCTATTTCATCTATGAAATATCTTCCAAACTCAATGTATCATAATGTTGTTACTTTAAGTAATTGTGATACTTGTCATTTGTCTAAATAAACTAGATTGCAATTTACTGACAGTTCTTGAGTTAGTTCAAATCTATTTGACTTAATACATGTTGATGTATGAGGGCCGTATAAGTATAAAACTCATGGAAATTACAGTTACTTTCTCACAATTATTGAGGACAAATCTCGAGCCACATGGGTGTTTTTGTTTGCCGACAAAACACAAGTTTCTGGTCTGTTAACTCACTTTATTGCTTATGTGCACAAACAATTTGTGTGTCATATTAAAACCATTTGTTCTGATAATGGAACAGAATTTTTAAGCTCTACTTTTCAATCATACCTTGTTGATCTTGGAATTATACATCAATGTAGTTGTACTTATACTCCACAACAAAATGGTGTTGTGGAGCGTAAGCACAAATCTCTTCTAAACACTGCCAGGGCTTTAAGAGTTCAGGCTTCATTACCTATTACTTTATGGGGCAACCACTTATTTGTTGAATAGAACTCATATTCATAGCCTACAGGGTCTTTCCCCATATCAAGTCTTATTTTCTAAACCACCATTTTATGATCATTTAAGAGTGTTCGGTTCATTGTGTTTTTCCACTAACACTTCTCCACATAAGGATAAGTTTTCCAACAGGGCTTATAGATGCCTATTTCTTGGGTATCCTTTTGCTCAGAAAGGATATCGCGTTATGGATTTGGCTACCAAGAAAATTTTTATATCCCGAGATGTCCAGTTTGTTGAATCTGTCTTCCCATTTAAAGAAATCTCAGCCTGTTCTCCTGCACCTCATTTGTTTAACACTGATATCACCATTGCTATTGATCCTTTGTCTGACTGCTCCATTGTTTCTGTCTCAACTACTTCATCTGCATCTGCGGCTCCCACAACTCAAATATCTGAAATAAGTACTTTTCACTCTTCACCTCAACCTACTACACCTCATGTTTCACTACCTACTCCACCTCAGCCTATTAGACAAAGTACTCGTGTCCGAGCAATACCAGCGAAATTTCAGGATTTTATTGGTCTCCCTAACAAATTCAGTTCTTTTATTCTCATTTCACCCTCCCATTTTTCTGCCTTCACTCCTAAACATCAATGTTTTCTTTCAACTATTACTCATGTTCCTGAACCATCCTCATACAAGGTTGCCGGTCAGTATCCTGTTTGGTGTGAAGCAATGTCTGCAGAAGTTGCTGCACTTGAAGCTAATAACACTTGGTCTATTACTCCTCTTCCACCTGAAAAAAGAGTTGTTAGCTGTAAATGGCTATATAAAGTTAAGTTTCATCAAGATGGATTTGTGGAAAGGTATAAGGCTCGATTGGTTGCTCGTGGATTTACCCAAACTGAAGGCCTTGATGATTTTGAAATTTTTGCACCTGTTGCAAAAATGACTACCGTATTGTTATCTTTAGCTGCTATCAGTAATTGGTCTGTAACTCAGATGGACGTCAATAATGCGTTCTTATATGGTGACTTAGATGAAGAGGTTTACATGTCCATTCCACCCGGCTATTGTTTACCACCTGCTTATGCTAATTATTCATCCAAGGTCCTTTAGTCTACAAACTAATCAAGTCTCTTTATGGGCTAAATCAATCACCTTGAAAATGGTTCATTAAATTCAAGTCAGTGCTGCTACCTTATGGTTTTACTCAGGCTACATCTGATCATAGCTTGTTTATTCTCTCTACTTCTCCTAATTGTTTGGCTGTACTTGTGTACGTTGATGATATTTTAGTGGTTGGTAATGATCAGTCCACCATATCTCAATTTAAGGCTCACTTGGCAAGTCATTTTTAGCTTAAGGACTTGGGGCCAATCAAGTATTTTCTGGGCATTGAGGCTGCTCGGTCAGACAAAGGCATTTACCTCAATCAACATAAGTACACACTTGACATTATTAAGGATGTTGGATTTGAACAAGCTAAGATCGCTATTGTTCCAATTGAGCAGAATCACACACTTCTTAGTGACACCACTTCTCCTTTTCTGTTTAATGCTGCTCCTTATCGTCGTTTAGTTGGACGTCTTATCTACTTAACCATTACTCGTCCAGATTTATCCTATGCAATACATGTTTTGTCTCAGTTCTTGGCATCGTCTCGTCAATGTCATTTGGATGCTATTTATCTTGTGGTTCGTTATTTGAAACACACTCTGGGTCAGGGTCTTTTGTTATCTGCTACTAGTCCTATGACACTTACAGCTTATGTTGATTCTGATTGGAGAGGATGTCCTCTTTCACGTCAATCACTTACTGGGTATTGTGTCACGTTGGGTTCTTCTTTGTTGTCCTGGAAATCTAAAAAACAGCCAATAGTTTCTCGCTCTTCAGCTGAGGCTGAATATCGTGTTTTAGATTATGCCTATTGTGAAGTGACTTGGCTTGTTAATCTGTTCTGTAAATCCGGTATTTCATGAGCGGACAAAACATAGTGACATTGATTGTCATCTTGTTCGTGAAAAGCTTCAAAAAGATGTTATTGCTACTGCCTATGTTGCCTCCAAAGAACAACCGGATGATCTTTTAACTAAGGCTATTCCTTCCTATGCTATGGTGCATTTATTGTCCAAGCTTGGTGTGCTCAATCTTTTCCCACACTCAAGCTTGAGGGGGGATGATGAGACTATGCAAGTCAACCAGCAAAGGCAACAAGATCAGTCAACAAGTCAATAAACAAAATCAACAGCTACTCCTATAGAAAATTAGTTAGTTATAACAGCTGTCAATTAGCTGTCTATTTTCTGTACTATAAGTGAGGAGCATATATTCCAGAGGATAAAAAGAAACTTAGCTGCTAAGATTAAAAAGGTATGTAACAAACTTATCTCTCATTCATTCAATAAAAAGAAAGAGTCTTCTTCTTCATATTTCTTGAGCTCCATTAATGGAGTTGACATCATCCCCAGGGATTAGAGTAATATAGTTATCTGTGGCCAGGAAATGGTAACTCTTATCTTTTTGAGAGTAGGAGACTCGAGAGTATTAATACATTAACAATAAACTTGGTATATGAATATGGGTGTACTCCTCCCAAAAATTAACAAAACTGATAAATTGCAAAAGAAACAGTTAATTAGAGCATCTCCAAGAGGGGTTGTCAAAAAGGTTGACAAGTTTATGTGGCATGACACCCTTGATTGCCTACCTAAACAAATGTCTCTCAATTTAGTCACACTTTTCAAAACACAAGGTAAACTCAAAATTCATTATTAATACAAAATCTTAGCCAATTACTACAAAAAAGAACTGGATCCGTATAAAGCCAACAAAGGATGGACACGAACACCCAAACAAAATTGCAGATCTCTAAAGAGGTTGGCGAGGAATGAGACATCAGAAAACTTGTAGCAAAACCAATTACCCAAATATTTGACACGCCTCTAAAACCTATCATAGGTTAGGCAGTTTGGCCAAATGTCAAAAACCAAATAAGTCAGATGGTTCCAGTTGCGACTTAGAAAGCTTCTGTCAAAAATCATCTCTCGACGAGACCAACTCTGGTTCTGCAGAAATACTCCCATGATTTTCAAAATCCGGTCAAGGTTACACATAAATGATTGACTATCGAACTTTGGCCAGAAATAAGCCTACAGAGGCAAACCTGAAAAGAAGAGGCGGTTCTAGAATCAAAACCCTTAAGAAAGCTTGATCAGTAATTTTTCAAATAATCTATTTTTAGCACAGAGTTGCTAGTATAACTGTAAAACATCTGTTACTTTTATCAAATTGAACAGCTAAATGAGAAAATAGAGCACTAGAGTTGTAGAGGATAAAACCAGATTCAAATATCTCATTAATTGGAAAACAGAAAGCTGTGGTACTAGCTTTACCAGGCAGCATATAAACCAAACTACATAGTACGTACTAAGCCTAACAGAAAAGATACCTTATCAATAAGACAAGGATATCCCTCTGAGATTGTTACACATAAAAATGTTCACTGAAATATAACTAGGCAGGGATTAAAATAGTGACACTCTAAGTGACACTTTAGGCTATGTAGAAATGTTGCATTGACTGAGGTGTATGGACTCCATTACTCCCCCTCAAGCTGGGAGGGGAGCTTTGCTGCAGCTCCTAGCTTGCTCAGTAAATAATAATGTTGTTTGGTGGATAGGGCCTTAGTGAGTATGTCAGCAACCTGAGAGTGTGATGGGACGTGCTTAGTGACTATAACTCCAGACTTCACTTTATCCCTGATGTAATGACAGTCCACTTCAACATGTTTTGTTCTCTCATGGAGCACAGGATTAGCTGCCAGGGCAAGAGCTGCTTGGTTATCACAATAAAGCAGTGTTGGTGGTAGTGTAGTAATCCCCATGTCTTTGAGGAGAGCAGAGAGCCATGTAACTTCACACGAGACAAGGGCCATCGACCTATATTCGGCCTCAGCAGTTGACCGCGCCACCACATTTTGCTTTTTGGTTTTCCACGAGATGGGAGAGGAACCAAGTAGAACACAGAAACCGGTGGTGGATCTCCTCGTCATTGGGCACGTGCCCAATCACTGTCACAGTACGCCCTTAATTCAGCTGTATTAGATGAAGCGAGGAGGATTCCCTGACCAGGATTCAAGTTGACATATCTCAGAAGCTTCACAGCTGCGTCCATGTGCACTGTAGTTGGATGCTACATAAATTGTGTTAAGATATGAACCGAGAAAGAGATATCTGGACGGGTTATTGTGAGATATATAAGTTTCCCAAGCAGGCGTTGGTACGAGTGAGCATCTCTGAGATATTCTCCACCGTCAGCACTTAACCTCAAGTGTATGTCCATAGGAAGTTTTAAAGGTGTAGTAGTTGTGAGGTTGTACTCAGCAATGAGGTCTGTAGCATACTTCTTTTGAGAGACGAAGAATCCAGCTGAAGATCTGCTAATTTCGAGCCCCAAAAAATAACGAACAGCTCCCAAGTCCTTCATTTTAAAGGTACTGGACAACATGGACTTGAGATGATCGATGACCTTGATGTCATTACCAGCAAGAAGAAGATCGTCAACATACACGAGAACCAGGGTGATAGTCGATTCTGTAGTGCAGGTAAATAAGCTATAATCTGACAGAGATTGAACATACTGTAGATCCTTCAAGGTGGTTGACAATTTCTCAAACCAATTGCGTGGTGCCTGACGAAGTCCGTACAGGGACTTCTTCAATTTACAGACCAGATTACATTTTGAAAGGTCCAACTCCCCTTGATTTAGTACAATCCTGCTGCCAATGTGGGTGTAACCTTGAGGAAGTTTCATGTAAACCGTTTCATACAGTTCTCCATGAAGAAAGGCGTTAGTAACGTCCATTTGCATAACATGCCAATTTTGTAACGCAGCCACAGCCAACAATGCTCTCACTGTCGTCATCTTAGCCACAGGGGCGAAGGTGTGTTCATAATCAACACCATAAGTCTGTCGACAAACTAATATGACCAACCTTGATTTGTACCTCTCAATACTTCCATCGGGAGCAAATTTTGTCTTGTAAAGCCATTTGCACCCAATAGCTTTCTTAGTCTGAGGTAAAGGAATAATGTCCCACGTGTCATTTGCTTCAAGTGCATCTAATTCGACATTCATGGCTTGCACCCAGTTAACATCTCGGACAGCTTGCTTGAAGCTAACTGGATCATTTCGAGCAGTCAAAGAGGCCATGAAACAATGAAAGAAAGACTCAACAGGTTGAGCAGCAACTGTAATCAAGTTTGCAGACGGGTTTGGGAAAGGTGCAGTAATATACGATTCCATCCAGGTGGGTGGTTTGTGCACTCTAGAGGATCTTCTAGGTTGAGGTGTAAGCTGATGTTCATCTTCAACATCATGACTCTCACCAACTGCAGGTGAGTCATGCGAATCAGATAAGGGAGACAAGTTTGGATCACTATTTGGTGGTGGTGTTTCAGTCGCAGTGGTTACATCAAACAACTCATCATCAGCATACAAGTTTGTGGTGTTTGTTGGCATAGGTGTTGGAAGAGGAAGCATATATGGCTTGGGTGTGGCTGGGTTCAAAGGGTACACATCTTCATGAAACTTTACATCCCGTGACACAAACATTTGCATAGTTTTCAAATCCAAAAGTCGATAACCTTTTTGGTTTGGAGGGTAACCCACAAAGACACAGGGTATTCCTCTAGCTGCCAATTTATCATTGCTATGTACTGGGTTAGTGGCAAATACAAGACAACCGAATGACCTTAACAATGTGTAATCAACATGTTCAGCATAAAGCATTTCATAAGGACATTTATTGTGAAGGACTGAGGAAGGTAATTTGTTGATAATGTAAGCTGCAGTCAACACTGATTCACCCCAAAGAGACAGCTGCAATCCTGATTGAAACATTAAAGCTCGAGCAATTTCAAGCACATGCCTATGCTTTCTTTCAACACGCGCATTCTGCTGCGGTCTATAGTTGCACGATGTCTGGTGCAATATTCCTTGTGACTGAAAATAGGATTGACACGAACCATCTTTGAATTCGAGTGCATTGTCCGACCTCACCACTTGTATTGAGGACTTGAACTATTTTTGAACAAAGCAGTGAAACATTTCCAGAGTTTTCAGAAAATCTGACTTATGCTGCAGCAAGTAAATCCAGGTCATACGTGAATAATCGTCCACGATGGTGAGAAAATACTTGAACTTTTTTCTGGTGGGAACCTTGTAAGGCCCCCAAATGTCTGTATGAATCAGTTCAAATGCTTTAGAAGCACATGACTCACTTGCAGAAAACGACAATTTTACAAACTTTGCCATGGGACATGTCAAGCAGACTTGCTCAGACACACTCGTATAAGGCCTTACACATTCAATATATTTCAATTTAGATATGGGTGCATGACCCAATCTATTGTGCCACAATGTGTACTGATCTAGTAGAGATGATCTATTCACAGAGAGACACTGTTGGGTTACCTTTGTAGACATGACTGCAGAGGATTGATTTGATAGGTGATAGAGACCATTAGACACCAGGCCTTCACCTTTTACTTTATGAGTTTCAGAATCCTTAATTGTGCACATAGTTGGAGAGAACACCACATAGCAATTGTTGTCTTGAGATAGCTTGCATATAGAAAGCAAATTGTGAGTAAAGGTTGGCACATACATCACATTGAGCAATTTTAGACCATTCTTTAGGCACACATCCCCAAGATGAGAAACCACAACCTTTGCACCAGTAGGCAAATTCACTATCATATTTGTCTTTATAGCTCTGACATTGAAAAGAAGATTGAAGTTGGAAGTCATGTGATCAGTAGCACCTGTGTCCATGATCCATACATTAGATTTCAGTTGCACTGTATTACATGATATCATGCCAGAGAAAGGGCTCATGGCATCTTCATCAGATTCTCGGGTCATTGACTGAGAGGGAATGAGTTGCAACAATTGTTGCAGTTGTTGAGGGGAGAACATAATGGGTTGAGACGAATTGATATCAACAGAGTTTGGGTCAGCACTAACATGTGCAGCAGTAGCGCCTTTAAATGGAAAGGGTTGCCTAGTATTTGACCTAGGAGAAGAGTGATGTTTGTAGGTTTGGGCAGAAAAAGGTTTTGGTTTATATTTATAATGCCACTTGGGGTATCCAATGACATCCCAACACTTATCAGGAGAGTGACCTTTGCCTTTACACACACTACAAGGCACACCTCTTTCACTGTTCACAGAACTTTTACTAAACATAGCGGACATATCATTTTCATAGCTTAAAGGTTGTTTCAAAACATCTCTTTGTGTCTCCTCTTGTTGTATAGCTGCACATGCTGTTTCAACACTAGGCAGAGGTGTGAGCATTAACAAATGACTACGCTGAGGAGTATAAATCTCATCCAATCCATTAAGAAACTGAAACAACTTACTTTCTTCCTTTTGAGTATTTATAGCTTTTAACAGTTTTGAGACATCATCACTAACAGTGGTCACTGTGGGTAATAAATTCATAGAGTCCAATTCTTCCCATATACTACTCAAAGAAGTGAAATACTCAACTATGGAAGACCCATTTTGTTTCATACTAAAGAGCTCTTTATTCAACTTATATTTTCTAGACCCATGCACTAGCTGAAAACGTTTTTCTAACTGAGACCAAATTTCAGAGGCAGATGTGATAAACAAGACAGATTTTTTAATCGAATCAGAGACATTATTGAGGATCCAGGAGGTTACCATACTGTTGCAGGTGTCCCATTGGATGGCTTCAGACGATTCAGCAGTATTCCTCACTTCTGTTCCGGTAACAAAACCGATCTTTCATTTGGAGGATAGTTGTATCTCCATAGACCGTTTCCACGACCGATAGTCACCTGCACCTTCAAGTTTCGTTACACTAATCGATAGTGGGTTATCTGAGGGATGCAAAAACAGAGGGTTCTGCATATCAGTAAAGGAGAATTTACTTCCACTGGCCATAACAACACACAAGCACTGCTAGACTCTACTCAACACTGTTTTCAACACACACAGATCTTACACAGGTTTGAACACACACAGAGCTTTCAGGGATGAGAAGACACTATTTGAATCAAACACACTCACTCTATTCAACTCACTCTTCACTGGTGTTTCCTCATTAGCCGCTCTGATACCATGTTACTTTTATCAAATTGAACAGCTAAATGAGAAAATAGAGCACTAGAGTTGTAGAGGATAAAACCAGATTCAAATATCTCATTAATTGGAAAACAGAAAGCTGTGGTACTAGCTTTACCAGGCAGCATATAAACCAAACTACATAGTACGTACTAAGCCTAACAGAAAAGATACCTTATCAATAAGACAAGGATATCCCTCTGAGATTGTTACACATAAAAATGTTCACTGAAATATAACTAGGCAGGGATTAAAATAGTGACACTCTAAGTGACACTTTAGGCTATGTAGAAATGTTGCATTGACTGAGGTGTATGGACTCCATTAACATCATTTAAAAAATATTCCTTAAAAACTAGAAAAATTATAGGAGCAAAATCGTACAAGCAGGTAAGAAAAACCTTCTAAAAAATTGGTTGAACTTGAAACACACAAGAAAACTAATAACTTACAATAAAATTAATATTCGGAGAATATTACCAAAAAATTATCTTCTAAAACCCCATAAGCTACCTCAAAATAATGAAATTTAATTTTAAGTAATACCTTCAATTCAAAGTTAGAAGAAGAAACTTGTTGAAGTCGGGAGAGGCTTGGCGTAATTTAATTTTCTTGACAGTCAACACTAAGATGAAGCCTCCATGAACCTTTCAATTTTTCCACAGAAATGTGAATCTAAATTGATTTATACAGCTTGTCCAAAGAAATCATTTTACAAGGAGATGGAATCAATTTGAGACAAAATAAATGTGGTCTTTGACTTGTGAGGTTTATTCTATGTTACCCGAACTCGGGTATGGGTGTCGGACACGGGTTTGTATCCAAGTGTCTGACTCGGCAATATTTTGAAAAATTTATATATTTTTGGCCTAAAATAAGTGTCCAAGTGTCCATACCCATGTCCGAGTGTCGAGTGTCCGACACGGGTACTCGAAGCAAAATGAAGAGTCTGGGTAACTAAGAATTTATTTGCTTTGTTTCTTAAGCTTTGTTTATGCAATTTGGGTTAGTAAGCTACAGCTGAAAGGATGGAACAGATAAATTAAGAATACAATTAAATTACTTAAATTACATTAAGTAGTATAACATTTCAAAAGACACTATCTAAGTATCAAAAAGTATTATAAAAATTTAATAAATTACTTAAGATATGTTAGCTTGCATTGTGTGAGTACTTCATTGTACAAGTGCTATCTCACAAGTTCAATTTCGTTTTAGTGTCATTTTCAAACTAACTCATCATTTTGTAAGGAAGCAACTCACTTGCTATAACTCAGCTAAGCTGCAGAACCTTGCTATAGCTTCATTGCTAAAAAAACATTAAATCCAGTACTCCGAAGCCTTAACATCACGTCGTGAAGCATCAATGGCATCAGGTAGTACGGAGCTGTGGAGAGAGAGAGAGATAGAGAGAACATTCTCTCTACGTACCAAAACATGACATGTTTGAGCAATGATATTTAACAAAAAATCCTTTTTATTATCTACATAAATTCATACTAGTCGTGCATTAACACAGCAAGAGTCAATGGTGCCAAGAAATGAAGAAGGATAATTACTAATTTCTTTAAGTTGCAAGAGCATGAGATTTAAATTAAAATGTGACTACATTCTACTGGAAACATATTGGCCATTCATCACCCTTGTCATAACCTAAGAAATGGAGGTTGCTAGATTTGATTTAGGTTAAAGAAGAATGGCATGCTTTGAAATTTCGATTCTAAATTATAAGAGTTTTTTGCCTCATCAGTTTAGCTATATACCAACCTGCTAATTATATGATATATCACATGACAAAATATACTAATAGATTTTAGCAACCTTACATTATCAACAAGGTATTAGCTATTTCAAAGAAGTGGTCATTTCTGATATCTAGAATTCTAACATAACTTTTGTTTTATAATCTTTTCAATAATGTTTCTAAATGATTGCATATATATATACACACATTCCTCTCAGAAACATCTTCATTTTCAGAGTGCCAAGAGCTATGAGAAAAATTTAGGGAACCAGCTGTTTCCAGAGCCTTCTGCTCCAATTCATTACCCCTGAATAACTCCATAACAGAGTTAATCTGAAAACCATTAACGGACACATTTGTAGTCCATATTGGCATACATTCCTAGCACATGTAAGTATATCAATGGCAACTAAGTAAATTCAATTCAACTTTTTAAAGTCATGTGTCATATGTTCACTCAGCTATTAATTTTGAGTTATTTTAGTTGAGTAGTCCTTTTGCAAAGTTGCCTGCACTAATGATCACCTAGACAACTCCATCATCCATATTTTAAGGTTTGAATATCGTAGAGAGTTAACTTCAGCCTAATTAATGGTCACAAAATCATAAAATGCCTGGTGCAACTTACATACATCAACCACGTTACTGGTTAGTTTGGGTTAAAAATTGAAAAACTAGCATAATGACTCAATAGGACCAGCTTCCACCAAACTTATCTTGTAGTCTAATTAGAAATAAATTAATTCCATCTGCTGCAATTTATAGCTTTCATGTAGTTATTATCATGTCGCCTATTATGCTTGGTCAATTTAGGAGGAGCATCCTTTTAAGGAGTGAAAAGAGACAGACACAATTTGTGCTTCGCCTTCTGCTAGAACCGGACTTGCATCAAATATTGTTTTCAACCTTCGCACACTAAGATGTTATTTACAACTTGGCATATTTCCAATGGCCTAGGAATTTTTCGTGGTGGGTTTTATGTGCCGGTGTTGGGCACACGTTTAGGGTTGTACTAATGTGCCAATGATAAGGTAATATACACTTAAAGAAAAAGACTTTGCGATCTTTCTCGTCTACCTTATAAACAAGTTATTCTTAACCTGTGGATTAAGACAGCAAGGTCTAACCATGCACAGTTGGAGAGGTCCTAATTTATTACCTACATGATTCTCGATATGGCATATTTAGGTGGTACGGGATACCATAAATTACAGCAACACTTGATGTGTTTAAATGATTATCTTATTCATCACCGTTCATATGATTTGAATTAGCAAGAGGTGCATCCAAATTTCCGAAAGTACTGTAAGTTGCTGCCGTACAACTGGATATCTTCACCTAGCAGGCTATTTTATATTAAACATTTAACAGGTGCACACAATTTCAGATAAAATCTGTACATATAAATACATTGTACATGTATACAAGCAGAAAAGAGATGGGGAACACACTTACAGGAATCGGAAGACCGGTATAATAAAACAAGGACATGCCAACTTTCCCAAAGCCAAAAAACGATCCATTCTCCTCATTTTGAAGGGCTTTTGTATCTGATTTTTTTTCAAGTATTTGGAGATCTTTAGCTCCATCTTCCTCTTGAGCTATTCGTACCTTTTGGACTGGTGTGAAGGATTTTGCCCTCCATAGTGCCTGAATTATCCTATTCAATACAAATTAGCCCTTCAGATAATGTATCTTCTTCTGTAGATATTCACAGCTTGGATTACGATGAGCATAAACATTATAGTTATACTAAATGCATTTTAGAAGGAAGAGGAAACAAATTCAGGAATCTATATAAGAACAGGTATAGTCAATAAATACACTATGGTGACTTGCCGATAGTGCATCTAAGAGTGCTACCACATAAAGTAGCTATTACCAAAGTAGATCTTTGCTTGTCAAAAATTGAGAAAAGCTTTCAAAATCAGCACACTACTAATTACCATTATGATCTGACGTAAACAATTTTAAGTCTCTTAGGTCCTACAAAAAGTAATGGTTTTCTCACGACCATTGGAGTTATTTGTCTTATGCATCTTTGGTTGTTTGCGGAGAGTCAAAGATGTACTGGAAACAACAAATTCAGTGAATGAAGAAAAATGTATTGTTACTGATCAATTCTGGTGGGAGGCTACCTTAGGAAAGGGAAAAATTGATTCTCGAAATGTCATTCATATCATATTTGAAACTACTTGTAGCTTTGCAGAGAGGATTATAAGCCTCATCTGGTAGGCCAGCAATTTGTGAGGACAGACCAAACTCTTAAACGCAAATATAAATGAACAGGTGGGATCAAAGAACTAGGCTACTGATTACTATATAAATACAACTAGTGCATGCAAATTCTGACATTACCACATCCCATTCCCATGTGGTTCTACCGCCCCTTGCTAGCCATGTATACACATGTAAAAGAAAGAGAGTAAACAATATGTATGTCTATATGATATATAGCACGTAAATAAACATATTAAGTTTGAAGAAAGGAATGCGTATAAGTCGACTCCAAAGGAAGTCGGTGTCATAGGACAAGGAGAATTAATTAAATGTTAGAAACACGAGTCGATGCAGTACGTTTACGAGTGTCTCCCATAAATCGGAGAAGAGGATCCGCATATCAGATACAATACAAGTTATACAACAATGACCCCAATAATACTTCCGTTTTATTTAATTTTTAAACATTACTGGATCGCTTTTTACCGTGTTCTTGTTTTCTTACTGTTAAGATCTAAGGGTGTCCAAATTTGGTAAATGAATTAGGTCCCACATTGCACCAGGGAGAGATAGAATTGCGACTTGGGACGAAGCATCTGGTTGGAGCAAATTGTGGAGACTGGATATCGCTCGTAGTATTCTGTCACTTTGGAAGTGCATAAAAAGTATAGTTATGTAATTTATTTTTACAATTTCTTTTTTCTGAATAAAAGTTGAATGTTTTAATTTTTATTCAGAAAAACAAAATTATAAAAAAAAATTACATAACTATACTTTATATATACCTTAAAATGTGTGTCGGACACTCTCTAAAAAACGTAAACAATTGAAAGGGACGGAGGGAGTATATTTTTGGAATTTTTTCATAAATATCCAAATTTTATAAAAATTTTGTAAAAATATTATTACTTTTTAAAAACAAAAATACATTCTATGAATTATAACCATATTTGCAACCTAAGATGCAAGCCCAATATAAGATAAGTAGACAAACCAATATAAGATAAGCAGACAAGCCCAATATAATCACAGATAGATGATATAATTAAATTTATTAAATATATATATAGAGAGAGAGAATATAGAGGTTCATATTTCATTACAAAATGAAGGACTACAGATGTATATAGAGGTTTTTACTTTAATGTAATAATAATTAAGGGTTAGGTGCCAAGCAGTATTCTATTCAGAAGTACCCTGCAACGTAGATATTCTGAATTCTACATTTCCTGCTTTATTTTCAACACAACCAGTATTCCTGTTTTTTTTGGGACAGACCCCTTGGTGTTATCAAGTGTAATATACCTGCAATCATATTTGGACATTTTGACAAGATGTGAGACTCATTATGCTTTTTGTGACCAAGTTTGGACTTAGTTTTCCTGTAAGAAAGGTCAGCAGCATCGTGCTTCTAAACTGCAGCCTTCTTCTTCTCTTTTTGAAATAAGCTGCAGCCTTCTTGTCAGCCTTCTTGTCCAGTACTTCTTCTCGCTCAAGATGTCAATTCAAGAATCCAGATAAGATCTTGACTTATCCGGGAATGAGTATTCTAAGCCACCACTGGAACCTGAACTTTTCAATGCCTCCACCTTCACCAGATATAGGAATATGCACATGATCACGAGAACTGCCATGTAACGACAACAAGACATCACCTGAAATATTAACTTCTTGCACCTGATTGTCACCTTGTAGCTGTCTTCTTGACCCATAAATGACCTTTTTGAGTTTTGATCATATGTAGCTTTTTTAGGTCCACTATCCACATACCATGAGTGACCGATGAAGGTGCTGGTAAAGAACTATCCTTTCAACTTCCACCCAAAACTTGTTGTGCCTCAAAATAACTACTGTCCTTGCTAGCAATCAATCCTTTAATGTGATTTACTATCCAAGAGGGCTCCGAAGGAATATACAGTGTCTTCTCTTCTTCTTTTTTTGACTTATTGTCTTGGCAGTCGATCTCACCATGTCTCTGCGAACAGAGCTCCAATCCACAAACGTAGCTTCGGGGTTTTAAGCACCCTCTTTCCATGCAGCTCATCTACAGCATTTTTAACTTATAAGCCAGTCAATCTAGCATCATTTGACACCTCATGAGCAGACAGAGCCTATGATCCAAAATCAGATTTATCAGTGTCAGCAACCACCACTTGAACTTTTCTCCTTTAGCTCCTTAAATGCTGCACATATTTCTCTCACAGCAGTAGCAAAGTTTTTGACAGTTTTAAGTTCACAGCAAGCTTCCAGAATATGGGTAGAAGCAACAAAAGCTCTGTGGATGAAATAATCCAATAAATAATTGTGAATCCGCAGCAGTCAAATACTAAAAAAAGAACCCCTTAAGATAGTTAATGACATCATAGCTGAATATCAACTAGGAATAATCGCGATATATTTCTGTACCCTGTCCATGACACCAAATATACTACATACAAAATCATAGAATAGCCTTTTCAGCAACATATCATGTATTTCATATTTAAGCATATCAAATTACTATATAGAAACAATGTATTTTAAGCGAATAATGAAGAAAATAATTACAGATATAGAAACACTGTTATTATTAGTATAATATAAAAGAAAAGAAAAGAACAAATTGCAAAAAGTATCTGAATAACAAGAATTGCCATATGTATAAATATATACAAACCCAATATATAACATATACACTTCATCCAGAATCACACATATATACGAACATAACTGAACACGAACAGCACATATTAGAAGAGTGCACAGACTATGATCTATAACTTTAGGGCCATATAGTACATCTAATTAGTATGAAATTTTTAAATAGTTTCTATAAATTTTGTAACTTGTCAACTGATTTATTAAGAAACCATAAGATTAGTCCTCAAGCCTTCTAAATACAACAGAGTAAGCCATTGAAGTACTGCTACTCCTACAATTCTATATACACTTTTAGAATACTTCAAACTTGCAATTACTTTAATGACAATCGTACAATCAATGTTGGGATAATTTTAATCAAACAAAATTTGTAACATGACATGATTATCTCTAAAATTAACATAAAAAGTAGTACATGGCATATTAGAATATTAAATCTGTTGATTTGCAGAAATATGATTGACCTAATTCAAGATGTACGTAGAGAATGCAGATTATGGGACTTAGTTGTTGTAAGTGATAGGGTTTGGTGTAATTCTATTTGACTGGGTAAACAAGTTTATCTCCAAAACAAACTCTATATTGATAAACTTATTTGAACTATTCTAATCTTATCATTTCTAAGGTTTATCTTTTACAACCAACTAACAGGTTGTTTTACAAAGACTTATTCAAATATTTTCAAACAAATAGATTATCCAATATTATCTCTTCTTTGTTTTGAAAATCAAACCCGTTAGATTTGTGTGTATAAATACACATCTTGTTTTTCAGATTCCACAAGAGTGCTTATTCCACGTTCTATCTTTATTCTCTGAAAAACTCTTCTTATTTCATTCTCTTGAATAATCTATCAAAGAAGAAGACACATCTCATGTTTTCAGATTACACCTAATGATTCCATGTTCTATCTTTATAATCTGAAACACCATTCTTGTTTTATATCTCTTGAATATCCGGTCAAATAAGAAACCTAGTTTGAGTTGTAATATTTCATTGTTATCTATTGCGTGTATTCATATCAACTTTGTGTCGGGTTGTGGCAAGCTTGATTTCAAAGTATAGCAAGGTAGCTAGAAGGCTAAGGAATAGCAGTGGGTTAGGTAGCAAGGTAGCTTGGGAAAGGGTTTCTTTCAGGTGCTATATTTGTAATCAAGGAAAAGACTGTAAGTTCTTTTATTAAAGTTGATATAATACATTCTCTATGCTAGTTGGTATGAAGACTTGGATGTAGGCCATAGACTAGGTGTAGGGGCCGAACCAAGTGAAAAACTTCTGGTGTTTTTACTTTTCAGTTTTCAGCATATTGCTTTTTTATCTCTGCTATTTATATTCTGCTGTTAATTGAGGCTGTCTCATTTATTGTCTCATTTGTAAAGGGACTGTCCCATTTGCATAAGAGATTGTCCCATTTACTGGCAGTTAACTAGAATATTATATTATCTATTGAGCCATCAAATTTCATTTGGTATCAGAGCAGGTGCATTTAATTCTCTTTTTTAGTGTTTATTTTGCTAGCGATCCATGGCTCAACCAGATAGGTACTCAAACAATTATCCACCATTGCTTCATGGTGCTGAAAACTACAATGACTGGAAGTTTCGGATGAAAATCTTTCTCCAGCGTGATGCTTTCGAATGGGATGCTGTAGAAAATGGTTTTACAATTCCTATGAAAGAAGGGAAGCCAAAATCTCTCAAGGATCTTTCTCCTGAAGAAGTGAATGCAATGAACTCAAATGCTAAAGTTATGAACTCACTTCTCAATGGCATGGTAGCTACAGAATTAAGAAAAGTATCAGCATGTACTACTGCCAAGCAGATCTGGGATACGATCAAAGTCAGCCACGAAGGCACGTCTAAGGTACGTGAAGTAAAATTAAGTATGCTAATGAGTGACTGTGAAGGTTTCAGGTTGGAAAGAGATGAAAGCGTGCGAGATGCTCAAGGGAGGTTTCTGACACTGATGAACTCTATCTCACTTCTGGAAAGGATCATTCCTCAATCTGAGATCAATAGGAAAATCCTCAGAGCAATGCCAAAGAAGTTTGCTCCAAAGGTTACCATTCTGCAGGATTCAACACTACTTTCGACTATGGACACTCTAACACTGTTCAGTGAATTGGAAGAATTCGAAAATCAGCTACGCAGATATGATGAAGAAGATGAAGCTCCTCGTAAGAAAACTCTTGCACTTAATGCAGATGCAGACGAGTCTCCTGATGATTCTGATGAAGAGATTGCTCTTCTAACAAAGAAGTTTCATAAATTTCTTGTCAAACGGAATGCTTCCAAACGACCTATGAAGTCACAGTTTCCAAAGAAGGACTTTAAATCTAATCTGAGCAAATAGAGTAAAATAAATCAAAGCAAGGATACCTGTTTTGAGTGTGGAAAGAAAGGGCACTTCAAAAAGGACTGCTACAAGCTGAAGAACAAAAAGAAGGCATTAATTACTTGGAGTGATGATGAATCTGACTTGGAGATCGATTCAGATGATGAAGTTGCTCAACTTTGCTTTGCTGGACTAGAGGACAACTCCAATGACTATGATGAGGTACATAATATTAAGTATAATTCAAATATATCTTCATCCATGTTGAATTTGCAGGTCCAGGTTAAGAAGTTAAAAGAAAAGAATGCTTATTTAAAACAAGCATTAAGTGAAATTCTTAGTGAAATGGATGACCCCATAAAGGAATAAGCTTTGGTTGCAGAGAACAAATCCTTGCTTGAAAGGGTTTCAAAACTTACTGAAGAAAATCTATATCTCAAAAATGAGATTGAGATGAAGGATGTATGCCTTGAAGCCTTGAAGAAAGAGTCAATATCTATTGATCCAGAAACTGTTAAAGAAGACAGTGCTCCTGATCCCCTTGTTCCTGAATTAAAGCAGAAAGTCGAACAGCTTGAAAAGGATCTAGCTAAATGTTTCCATGGAGAAGGAACCTTGAATGCTCTTCTTGGAGAACAAAAATCTTCTCTTGATAAAGGAGGTTTAGGATGTGAATCAATCAAGAAATGTGCATTTCAAGGAGGGTATAAGCGAGCTCCTATGAAATATAAGATGCCTTATGAGAAATGTCGAGATTGTGGCAAAGTTGGCCACCCTACATCTGAATCTAGATTATGTGATATCAAGGGCCACTCTTCTAAATCATCTTATAAATCGTCTGCTAGATATAAATCTGCTAATACTTCTGTTAATATCGTTCAGATGTAGATTAAGAAATCAGATAGACATTTATATAAGATTTGTGATACTAACCAACCAGGACCCAAGGTTAAGTGGGTACCTAAGAGATAAAGCAATTCTTGTAGGTCTATTTGAAGGTCCATGATCCGCGAAATAAATGGATCATCGACAGTGGTTGTTCACGTCACATGACAGGTGATAAATCCAAGTTTCTATCTCTAGTTTCCAAGGAAGGTGGCTTAGTTACTCTTGGAGATTCAAACACCGTCAGAATTATTGGAAAAGGCACTATTGGTAATGACAGGTTTGCTATTTCTAATGTTCGTTTAGTTGATGGTTTGAAATATAATCTTATTAGTGTAAGTCAACTCACTGATGCTGGTCATAAGGTTAAGTTCGATAAGGATGTATGTTATATTGGTAATAAGACTAACGAGTTTGCTTTAGTTTCCAAAAGGAAAGGAAATATTTTCGTGTTAGATTTTGATGAACAGCAGGAGGAAATTTGTCTTGCTACTGTTCAAGATCAGCAGAATCTTTGGCATCGACGTCTAGGCCATGTTCACATGGATCTTCTTCGGAAGATATCTTCTCATGATCTGGTTCGAGGTCTACCAAAGCTGAAGTACAAGAAAATAGAACCTTGTTCAGCTTGCCAACTTGGAAAACAGGTGAAAACTTCCTTTACTGCCAAGAATAAAGTATCAACTTATGTTCCTTTGCAGCTCCTTCATCTAGATCTTTTCGATCCAGAAAGGTATGTAAGCTTGGGAGGTAAGAATTATGCCTTTGTTATAGTTGATGATTATTCTCGTTTTACTTGGGTATTATTTTTATGAACTAAGGATGAAGCATTTGTTGAGTTTAAGGATCTTATTACTAACCTTGAGACTAAGTATTCATTTAAGCTCAAGACTATTCGTAGTGATCATGGAGGTGAATTCGAGAAGGATTTCACAACCTTCTGCAAATCAAGAGGAATCACTCATGATTTCTCAGCTCCTTGAACTCCTCAGCAGAACGGAGTAGTAGAACACAAGAACAGGACTTTACAGGAAACTGCCAGAACTCTACTGCATGAGAGTAAGCTTCCAAGAAAATTTTGGGCTGAAGCGGTACACACTTCCTGTTATGTTTTAAATAGAGTACTTATTCGTCCTATTTTGCTTAAAACTCCGTATGAATTGCTTAAGAAAAGGACTCCTAACATTAGTTATTTTCGAGTATTTGGTTCCAAGTGTTTTATTTTAGATACTCAAAATAATCGAGGCAAGTTCGATGCGAAATCTACAGAAGGAATTTTCTTGGGATATTCTACAACAAGTAAAGCTTATCGTGTTTATAATTCTGTCAAGAACAAAGTAGAAGAATCCATCAATATTGCGTTCAATGAATCCTCAAGAAATATATCTCAATTTGATGAAGACGCTGCAGATCTATCGTCTCATTCCCAAATGAGACAGTCTCATTCTGAAAAGAGTCAGTCTCATTCTGACAAATCAAACAGTCAAGACTCTCCAGGTCCATCTCAGACTTCTGATAATTCTTCAGGATCTACTCAAGCTTCAGATGAATCTTCTGGCTCTCCAAAGACTCCCGATAGTGTTTCAAATGTGAATTCTGTTATCTTCACAAACGGAAATGAGGCAGTCTCTTTTGAATGAGACAACTCCTATTCATTTCCAGGCAGATAATTCTAATGAAGAAGAGATGAGTAATATTCAACTTCCTAAATCTTCTAGGACTGTGAAGAATCATCCACCAGATAATCTTCTTACTGATCTAGATCAAGGGATTTCTACTCGAAGCAGATTTCATAATCTATGTGCATTCTGTGCTTTTGTTGCTGAATTCGAACCAAAGAATGCTCAAGAAGCAGTTGCAGACGAACATTGGTCTGTTGCAATGCAGGAGGAATTGAACCAGTTTGAGCGATTTGATGTTTGGGAACTCGTTCCACCTCCTCAGGATGCCAAGATCATTGGTACTCGTTGGGTTTTCAAGAATAAGAAGGATGAAGATGGCAACATTATTCAAAATAAAGCTCGTTTGGTTGCTCAGGGATACAATCAGCAGGAAGGAATCGATTACGACGAGACATATGCTCCAGTAGCTCGTTTAGAAGCTATTCGAATCTTAATGGCTTTTGCAGCTCACAAGAAGTTCAAGCTCTATCAGATGGACGTCAAAAGCACATTTCTAAATGGCTATCTTAAGGAAGAAGTCTATGTGAAGCAGCCTCCAGGTTTTATTCATGAGAAGTACCCTAACTATGTTTACAAGCTCAAGAAATCTGTCTATGGATTGAGATAGTCTCCTCGCTGTTGGTATGAACGTCTTAGTCAGTTTCTTGTGAACAATGGTTTCATTCGTGGTACACTCGATCCAACTCTCTTTATTTTTCATAAACGTGATAACTTTCTTTTAGTACAAGTTTATGTTGATGATATAATATTTGGATCTTCTAATGAATCTTTGTGTAAGTGGTTTTCTGATTGCATGCATAAGGAATTCGATATGAGTTTGATGGGTGAATTGCAGTACTTCCTAGGTTTGCAAATTAATCAGTCTAATGCAGGAATTTTTATTCACCAAGGCAAGTACATAAAGGATTTACTCAAAAGGTTTGCACTTGATCATGTCACACCTAAATCAACTCCGATGAGTACTTCAGTTAAACTTACAAAGGATGAACAAGGTACACCTGTAGATGTCACTAAATTTCGAGGTATGATTGGCTCATTGTTATATTTAACTGCCTCACGACCTGACATTATGTATAATGTATGCTTGTGTGCTCGTTTTCAATCTCAACCTAAAGAATCTCATTTGAATGTCGTTAAACGTATTTTTAAATATTTGAAAGGTACGAGTGACTTGGGATTATTTTATCCAAGCTCCTCTTCCTTTGACTTAATCGGTTTTTCAGATGCTGACTATGCAGGGTCACAGGTTGATAGAAAAAGCACAAGTGGTGCTTGTGAATTTTTAGGAGATTGTTTAGTTGCATGGCATAGTAAAAAGCAAAATTCAGTAGCTGAAGGAGAGTACATTGCAGCTGGAAGTTGCTGTGCTCAAATTTTGTGGATGCAACAAACATTGCAGGATTTTGGTATTTCTTACTCAAATATTCCTATTTATTGTGATAATACTTCTGCAATTAATATCTCTAAAAATCCTGTCATGCATTCTCGTACTAAGCATATTGATGTTCGTCACCATTTTCTACGAGATAATATTTCTAAAGGTAATATTGAAATTATTTATATTTCTACTGAGAAACAGCGTGCAGATATCTTCACTAAGCCCTTAGCTGAAGATAGATTTTGTTTGATGTGTCGAGAACTTGGTATGTGCTCCTTGTGTGATTAATTCTTTTATCCCTTTTATGATGTTGAGGGGGAGAAAGAGTTGTTATTCATTTGGTTCTATACTTATTGTTATATCTGTTACATAACGATATAATCTGCATATGTTTTTTTTCTTGTTACTAACATCTTGAACAGAGCTTAAAGTGTTTTTGATAGGGGGAGCAATTGTTCTCTTTGTCATCATCATAAAAGGGGGAGAATGTTGATTTGCAGATTTCTGATGATGACCTAATTCAAGATGTACGTAGAGAATGCAGATTATGGGACTTAGTTGTTGTAAGTGATAGGGTTTGGTGTAATTCTATTTGACTGGGTAAACAAGTTTATCTCCAAAACAAATTCTATTTTGATAAACCTATTTGAACTATTCTAATCTTATACTTTCTAAAGTTTATCTTTTACAACCAACTAACGGGTTGTTTTACAAAGACTTATTCAAATATTTTCAAACAAACAGATTATTCAATCTTATCTCTTCTTTATTTTGAAAATCAAACCCGTTAGATTTGTGTGTATAAATACACATCTTGTTTTTCAGGTTCAACAAGAGTGCTTATTCCACGTTCTATCTTTATTCTCTGAAAAACTCTTCTTATTTCATTCTCGTGAATATTCTATCAAAGAAGAAGACACATCTCATGTTTTCAGATTACACCTAATGATTCCATGTTCTATCTTTATAATCTGAAACACCATTCTTGTTTTATATCTCTTGAATATCCAGTCAAACAAGAAACCTAGTTTGAGTTGTAATATTTCATTGTTATCTATTGTGTGTATTCATATCAACTTTGTGCCGGGTTGTGGCAAGCTTGATTTCAAAGTATAGCAAGGTAGCTAGAAGACTAAGGAATAGCAGTGGGCTAGGTAGCAAGATAGCTTGGGAAATGGTTTCTTTCAGGTGTTATATTTGTAATCAAGAAAAAGACTGTAAGTTCTTTTATTAAAGTTGATATAATACATTCTCTATGCTAGTTGGCATGAGGACTTGGATGTAGGCCATAGACTAGGTGTAAAGGTCGAACCAAGTGAAAAACTTCTGGTATTTTTACTTTTCAGTTTTCAGCATATTGCTTTTTTATCTCTGCTATTTATATTCTGCTGTTAATTGAGGTTGTCCCATTCATTCTCTCATTTGTAAAGGGACTGTCCCATTTGCATAAGAGACTGTCCCATTTACTGGCAGTTAATTAGAATATTATATTATCTATTGAGCCATCAAATTTCAAAATCTACTATGGCTCGTGGTTCATGGAATATAAGTTTGTCCAGTTGGAAATTTAACAATATAGCCACCAAGAACAACCTCCTTCATGCAATTGTGATGGATAATAACATGAAACGTGAATTAAACAGATTTACTCAATACGACTCCCCCACAATACGAAGGCATTGCCAACTATTGTAGACCTTCTGTTGGAACAACAATTCCCTATACAGTACAGTATAATATTGACATATACTCAAGTGTGTTTTCAGGATTTTATACTTGTCATGTAATCTAAATTCTAACATCTGTGAATCAGGTGCCCGTGGGAACATATCGCATATTACAAAACTGGCAGTCATGCACAAGTTATTGAACTTCGAAGTTTTTAAGAAATAATATATAGGACTTCCTAACACAAGAGCTCCATAAGAAGTCAACTTATTTGCACTAATTTATCCGATCCATTTAAGAATAGTTCGAGAAGCATGGCATTAAATTTCACCCCTCATCCCTCCCCAGGTGTTCTGCAATCTACTCTATATAGTAATTGTAATTTTCTTCATCAATCCAAAATCTTATCCTATGTCTTCAGGGTATAATACATAGAAAGTTAGGAAAAGCCATCCATACAGTCATCATGCCATAACTCCAGCAGCTAATAGTTATCTTTTACTACTAATAATAAAAAAAAATGCATCTGGAAATCAAAACCACTATCACAATACACACCGCATGTGACACATTCTAAATTATATTAAAATATTTACAGAAAGGGCACTCACATTTAGTCAGTTCCAAAGAAGATTTTTTCTTCAGGTCCGCCAAAATGGGAAATACAATCATACATAAATACTTGAGACAAGGCAATGTAACTTACATAATTTAGTAGTCCAAGAGATATATTATCTCTGTTCTTATAGATATTATCATTATACAAAATTTGTGCACTCAATGCATTTAGCAGACGTTGATCTAGTCTAACAAGAAATTCTAAGATCAAGCCCTAAACTGAGTCATCAAAAGGGACATCATTTCTTGGACACTTAGATAAAACATTATTTTGTTCCCCATTTCTTCACTACTGTGGAAACTGAAACTTGACTTGTAAACCTTCAGTTAAGTAGGATATTGTTAATAACTAATGAAACTAAGCATAGGTTTCCTAGTCCGTAAATTAAAGAACACCAGTGGTGTAGCCATTAACTAGGTTCATGGTGGGGTCTCAATGGAGCAAGGACTTATATCCCTAAACCCTGTCGATACAAGAACTCATATATAAGGTAATAAATTATTTCTAGGATGAAGACTTGAAGTACAGGATGGGTGAGTCCTGCCACTTACTAAAGCACGTACCTTAAACCTTGTACTTGTTCTTCTGCTACATTCTCATCAAGCCCTGCAGATGAACTGAATATAAGTAACATGAATAAAAAAAATTAATCATAAATGTCATTCTATTCTCACCTTTACTGCACATACTGAAACTCGCATAGCTGCGGAAACCGAAGAAAATGACATTATGTGTTATTGATGCAGGATCTTTATATTCAGCGCTTTGAACTTTTATACAGAACAACTCAAAAACAAATAAGTGAACAATGAGTGAAGAAGAACTGATTTTATGGAAAGAAAGAGAGAATAAACTAGGCCTCACACCTAGATTACTTAGGTCTCACACCTAAGAAAACTAATAACATTATAACTCTTTTTGGAGCATTCTAGCTGAATAACATTCAAAATATTTAGTTCAAGGGACCTTCACACTCCTAAGAGACTTTTAGATTTGTTTGACTAATTTACTTAGACTTTAGGACTCCTCCATTAGACCATTACTTAATCATGAACTTAATTATTTTCTGAAACCTTCTTAATTATTTTCTGGAACCTTCTTCTACCTTCTTGAATATATTTTTCCACACTTCCTTGAATTCACATCAGTTATAACACTAAAAATTTGAAACTAAATTTATCTATTTCTTACTTTATATTGCTCGCACAGCTAAAATAAAAAAACTCCGCATCTTACCGGATTAAATTGAAGATATGTGGAAAAAGAAGAATCAAACAATACCAAATTCTTCTAACATATTATATTACGGTAAAAAATTATAATTTCCACGAAACTGTACATATTCTTTTGACCCCATTACATGGAGGCCTCCACAGTAATTGAATTGAACAAGGTATAACAACAGAAAAAATTGTCACATGAGGGAAAAAAGCTTGTTGAGTAAGCCACAGGACAGTCACGCCTTGGATTTCTGTAAGCAATGGAAAAGTTAGAATTACGAAGTCCAATCTCCCAGAATCAAAGGTTTAACTCTTGAACAAGAATGTGTCGCCTTAATCTAATGCTTTTTTTCCTGTAATCTGAATATTTTTTACACATCCCTATTGAATATAAAAGAATGCATACATCAGCTTTTTGATCAACAAAGTCCACTACAGTTGATGTAAATGCTAAAATTCATCAACATAATTCATATGTTTCCTCAGTGATAAGAGATCTTAGAAGAGAGCAATTTCTGCCTCGAACTGCAAATATAAAGCAGGACATGCCATCTCATCAACATTTTTCATTTATTTTTGCTAAACTAGAGGATAATTAAGAATAAAAAGATAAAGGGCCTAACGTAGTTTGCTAAATCTCATGTTGATTCTCCGGCCTACTCATATCCAAGGATGTATGAATGCAATGCAGAGTTGTCATTGACAGGAGCAAATGATGACCTGGCCAGTTTCAATTGATTAAGCACCAAACTATTTTCTTCTATTTGTATCAACGGACTGACAATTTCAGTTAAAGCTATAAAAAATGTAATTTATTAAATTTAAAAACAGGATATAAAATAAGTTAACCTGCAGGGAATAACATAGAAAAATGATCATGCATATTGACCATCGGGGTCTGACCAAACCACGTGATGTCTATCATCACAGCATACCAAATGCCAAAATTTCCTGCAAATTTATTAATTTTATGCATATAAATAGTTCAAACACATATAAGATTTTACCTAATTAAGAGAAGTGCACTGCACGTCATTCATATATATCAGATTAATATTTTGTTGAGAAAACTTGTCCTAGCACAACCTACTGGATCCACATGGCTTTGATCTAAATCAATTTTAAGGTCATATATCAAACAACACTTAAACTGTAAGTACACGTAAATGTAATAATTCTCATCAGCCCTCATCAGCATTCGGACTCTTGCTTCAACTCATGTCCACGAAACCAAGCTCTCGTCGTAGGCAAAAATCTGACGCATGTCTACAATGGAAAGAGGGATTTCTCTCGAATCATGCTTCTCAAAATCATACAAAATCCACATGCCTTCTTCAACATTTAGTAAGAGCTCGCCACTTCCAAAATGACCATAAATCCCCCAAAGGGGAAAATCGACCCTAATATTAAGCATCAAAGTCCAGGTGGCGTCCAAACCATCATCACGAAGACATGCGACATCGTCCAAAGTCCACAACCTAATCTTATGCTTAAATTTCTTTGGTTTAGAAACAGTACAACATATAAAGCCGCTAACACAAACATCAAATGCATCGTACTGAGGATAATCGTAAGGCCTGGTCTCTACAGCTCGCCAATCATTAGTCTTAGTAGAATAAACTTCAGCACATAATAAAGGACTATTCCACAAGGAAACAAGCCTAACAATCATATACGCATCGTCTACCGGATCATAACCAAAACCAATGCAAACAGATTTCAGATTGTAGCAAATAGTATGTGGACGAATAAGTTCTGACCTCTTTGTAGCAGGATTCCAAATATAAATAGTTCGATTCTCAATTTCATATGAAGCATACTCAATTAAATCATAACCTACTGCAATCTCTTTCGGACACTTGGTTACCGAAACACAAACAACGCCATTATGAGATCCAACAATTGTGAAATGAGGTTTGAAATTAAATTGACTTATCGAGTAAGGGAGGCCGACAGGAATCACGGTTAGATCAGAATTGAGCTTGAGAATTGAGATTGAATTATCATCTTTTCGCGAGACGATGAGAGTTTGATCAGCTCCCGTTGCTGCGATGCTGCGCTTGAGATGAGAGAGAATGAAATTGCTGCTCGTGATGAGCTTCAACCACGACTTGTCTACTAACTGGAATCGAATCAGTGATTTAACCGGTAGTCGTAGCAGAATTTGAGTAGTCAGATCCTCTGAGATCAATTCGCCGGTCGGAGTAGAGTAGTACATTATCGTGAAATGTATCTGTATGTATGTCTTTTACGCTTTGTATGTATTCAGAGATAAGACCCTTCAGTGAGCCTCCCAGTTTAGTATCAGTCAGTACTCGCTTGAAATTGTTTAGTACTCGCTTGAAATTTGAAATTGTTCGTTTGAAAATTTCCCGAAATATTACCCGCTCTATGTACTTGTATAATTTTTTTTTAATATTTTTCTTCTAAATTCAAAATTTTATATAAAAAAAATTAAAAAATAAATTACGAAAATATATTATAATTACCTTAAACTAATATGTGAAAAAAAACTATAAAAAAGGAAAAAATGAAAAAAATACCTCTTTTTTTAAATTTTGTGACAAGAATACCATTTTTTGAAATGTTTGGCCAAAAATATCTACCTAATAAGCATTTTAAAATTGGGTATTACTAATACGGATTTTAGAAATTGGTAACTTGTGTAAAAAAAATTACAAAAAAAATAAAAAAATAATAATATTGGATATGCATTCGTGAGATGCGTATCATGCACATCTGCCTTTTTTTATTTTGATTTTTGATTTTTTTAATTTTTTTAACAATAATACTCATTTGTCAAATGCGTAATAGCCTTACCCATTTTTCAAATGCGTATTAATAATGTATTTTTGGCCATATCTTTCAAAAACGGGTATTATTGTTAAATTTTTTTAAAAAAAAGATATTTTTGGCCATCACCCTCGGACGATTTTTTAAAAATCAGATGATTAATCGGCGATTTATCAAAAATCGGTCAAATCAGACAAATATTTTTGACCGATTTTTAATCGATTTATCGGTAATTTTTGAAAAATGGCCGATTTATATAACAAAGACAAGGAGTTAATTTCAACTAAGTTTATTTACGGAAAAAAAACATTAAAGATTTTGTAAAAGGTTGATATCTTTTTTTATATATAATTATAAAAGGATAATTGATAACTCCTGTGAGCGGGCGGCTCCGTCCGACGGCGTTCCTGGACCTTCTGTGCGTGGGAGAGGTGTAGCTGCAGGTTGGGCGCCTGCAAAACAACACCGGAAGGGGGGTTTTGCTCCCACGGCGCCTCCGATGTAAGAATAAGAACGGGCTTTGGAGAAGATGAAGGTATATATATATATATATATTTATATCATTTAGAGGCTGCTGTGTGTTTTGAGTATATGAGAGTGTGTGAGTGCAAGATAAATTATTTTCCAACCCCTAAACCCTTCAGTCTTGGGGGTATATATAGCCCCAAGGTAGGGTTTAGGGGTAGTTACCTCTAAATCTGGGCCGTTGGATCTTGGGAGCGGAGGACGCCTGGCTTGGGCAGATTACTTACACGTGTCTAGGGGAGGACCACCTCCAGAGTATCCTAACGGCCTCTGACACGCGCCGTGCTTGTCTGGGGTGTTGGTTGTTGATAGCTGTCATAGTCACGTGCCCACGTACCCCTCCTTGGCGGGTTGTGGGATGTGATGTGTCTGCTGAGACCTCCCTAACTGTGGTTTCGGCCCCGATCCGGGTCCGGGTATGCAGGCGGATCCGGATCCGGGAGGTAGGATAGACCCGGGCCTGGGCTCCTATGCTTGATTGGCCTGGGAGAGGGGGGTCTTAGCAGGTCGGTTGAGCATGCCTCCCCTTAGTCCAGGTTGACGCCTATCCGGGTCTCTTGTACCCTATCATTTGCCCCCCACTCCCTTATGCAGAATTTCTGGATGAGGGAGTAGAGTAGGGTTGCATATTTGGCTTAGAAAAGAAAATTTTGTGATCCTGGTTGGCACCCACTCCGGATCTGGTGTAATTGATACCAATCCGGATTTAGGTAGAAAAGTTGTTTCAGAAAAATTTGTGATCCTGGTTGCCCCCCAATCCGAATCTGGTGTGATGGATGCCAATCCGGATTTAGGTAGAAAAGTTGATTCAGAAAAATTTCTGCCCCTGGTTGCCCCCCAATCCGGATCTGGTGTGATGGATGCCAATCCGGATTTAGGTAGAAAAGTTACTTCAGGAAAATTTGTGCGCCTGGTTGCCCCCCAAACCGGATCTGGTGTGATGGATGCCAATCCGGATTGAGGTAAGATGGTTGTCTCAGAAAAATTTCTGCCCCTGGTTGCCCCCCAAACCGGATCTGGTGTAATGGATACCGATCCGGATTAAGTAGAATGGTTGCTTTAAAAATGAATCTGGTTGACAATGATCCAGATTATTGCTATTGATCCGGGTCCTGGGCTGTGGAATTTGAAAAGTTTGGGATTTTGAAACGGCTTTGCTCATTTTCCCCCTTTCGAATTTGAATTTTGGGCAGTTACTCCCTATAATCCCGCCCCACGATCATTGAGGGGTTTAAATGTCCTTTAATATTCATATATATCAAATATAAATTCATTGGTAAACCAAGGGGTTTTTTGCTTTTTGGTTTTGTAACTGATCTGCCAGCCAACCGTACCCTGCCACGTGGCAGGGGATGTTTATTCTCCAGGGCCTATAAAAAGCCTGCTTCTTCTTTCAATTTTTCTTTTATCTCACAAAAAAGATATAAACGAAGCCCAACAGTCTCCCTTTTCTTTCGAAGTCTTGCATTTCTTGCTGGAGATTTCCGCCGCCGTGCCGCTGTTCTTTTTGTTTTGGTCGTGATTTGTAAGTTCTTCTCTCCCCCTTTTTAGTCTCTTTTCTTGATTCCTTTTCTTTTTTCTTGAAATTGATGCATGCTCGAGTTTTATATTCCGTTCGCGATTTGGGAGTATAAATCGGCCTATGTGGTTATATTTTGTGGTTGGTGTTGTTGTTTTGTGGTTTTATTTGTTTGGATCTGTAGTTTTTGGCTTCTTTGCTATGTTTTTTGCACGGAAATTGGGTTTTGTGTTCGTGTTTTCTGGGGTTTTTGATTGTGTTCTTCGTGTTCTTGATGGAAATATATATATGTATATGTGAAAAGTGGCATGTTTTGCCTTTTGATTCTCGAAATAACTGTTTGTGGGTTAGGGTTTTTCTCTGGTTTCGGGTCTAGTGTATAGGATCCGGATCGGGGGGTTTTTTTGGGTAGAATTGTATGACTTGGGTTTTTAAGCTGTTTTTGGTCGTGTTTGATCCGGGCATGGATGTTTGTCGTTGGGATCCGGGTATACGGGCTTTGTTTTAAGTTTTTTGTTGTTATGGATCCGGATCTGGGTATTTGCCATCAAGATCCGGGTCCATGCTGGTTTGCTTTTGTGGATTGTAGTTAACATAATCCGGATCGTTGATGTTTTTCCGGGTTGGACTTGCATTGGTGGTCCGGATCATTAAGTTATGATAAAATTAACATAACGTACCTGATCCGGACCACTTAGCAAGACAAATAAAATCTGTAGGGCCCAGACTAACTGACCTTCATTTTAATAGGTATATGGTCCGGATCAAGGAGCGGGCTAGGAAAGTCTATAACTGCTACCCAAACTTTTCTGGAGAGGAGAGTGACCCGGATTCATCTGGTATAGAACAGATCCGGGTAGAGATGGTTAAGAAAGTTCCTGCTTCCGCCGAGATAATCTCAAAGTTCAGGTATAAGAGAATGCCTGGGGGCTCAGTTCCCTTCACGCCCGAGGGGTATTGGATAGATGTTAAGTATCACTTTGTTGAAAAGCCGACCGAAATCGAAAACGAGGTCTATTATAGCCGGGTTAGATATGATAGACAGCCCGACGGTCACCCCGGGGTATATAACCAGGAAGCTCTTGAGAGGATGTTCTCTGCTTTCCCTATAAGCCGGGATCACTACCAGTTGAAGGACTCGTTTTTTGAGGCTGATCCGGGTGAGATGAATGAGGCGGTCCGGGCTGCTTTCCAGTTGACTCCGGATATTGAGTGGAGATGGCCAGAACCCAATGAGAGGATCTATCATCGGCCAGAAGATGGTTTTATTCCGGTTTGGATGGAACATCCCAAATCCGGGTGGAGCCCCCGGTGCCATGTGTTTATCAAGCATCTCTCTAAACACGTGTACAGGATTTCCCCGATGCAAATCACCCCGAATGGGATAAAGTCGATGACATGGTTCATCGCTTGCTGTAACAAATCCGGATTCTTGCCCACCTTGAAGCTTTTTCATCAGATTTTTTATCTCTCCAAATCGAGTCAGAGGCCTTTTTATGAGATCAGATTCCGGGCCTCGGAGTGTGGTTACGGCCCGGGTAGAGCCAAGCCAATAATGCACCAGTCTTCTTTGAAGTATTGGAATGGTGAGATAATCCTTCTGAAGGGATATGACTTGGCCTATCTCCCTTACTTTACTACTGAAGGGGTCCAAACCAAGTTTAACCCGGCTGTGCTCGAAGACCGGGCTATCACCCAGATTAGATGTTTCTGTGATTCTCTCGAGTTTCAGCCGACTCGGGACACATTCATGAACCATAAGCTTCTTTTCAATCTTGGCTGTAAGTTTTCCTTTAATTGTGAATAAGATGCTTGCCCTTGATCCGGATCTCTTTCACTTAACTTGATAATCCGGATCAAGGTCCAGTTTGCTTTTAACTTGTTTTTATATGTTTTTTTTTGACTTTGATCAGGATCTCTTTCTTCCAGCTTGATGATCCGGATCAACGTATAGTTTTCTTGTAAAATATAGTTTGTTGTATCTGATCCGGATCTCTTTCACCCATCTTGATGATCCGGATCATGCTTCAGTTTGCTTTTAACATGTTTGGCTCAATTTGTTGCCCCTGATCCGGGATTTAACCTTGGGTTTTTTTTTTGTTCCCACAGGTCTTCCTCATTTCAACCGGGATTTTCTGAGAATCATGTCTTCTTCCGCATATGCTGCTGCTTTCAACACTCTCGGGCTGGCTTTTAAGACAAGCAAGGGTGCCCCTGGTCCCAGATCTGGCTCCGCAGATATTGAGGGAGGGGCCGAGTCCTCCGTCCCTCAGAACATCCCGGATCTGGGCCATGAGTCTGAGCCCGAGGTTCAGGAGATTCCGGGCGGTGATGGCCCTCCGAGTAAGAAAAGAAAGTCTGTTCCGAACAAGCCACCCCGGGATAAAACTGTGGTTTCCAACCGGGTTATATGTGATTCGGAAGGCCGAGGGCCCGATGGAGAGGCCGTGAAGATAGGCACCAAAACTCTAATCGACCTAGCCGGGTTCATGTCCAGTATCCCCTCCGAAGAAGATTGGGAGGAGGTTGAGGGTTATAATATGACTGCTGCCTTGAAGAGGGTCACAGGTCAATGGGGGCAGGTAACTTCTGAATTTTTATGCTCATAGTTCCGGATTATGCCCCCCAATCCACTTTTTGCTTGTAATAATGTTCTTTTTTTTTTGTTTCTCAGCTCGGGAGTGCGATATCTATCTGCTCCGATGTTGCCTTCACTGAGCTCAAGGAGGCCAACAATCGGACTAAAGCTGAGAAGATGCTTTCTGATTCCCTGAGGGGTGAGCTGGAGGAGGCCCGGGAGGGGTTCCGGGTTGTGGAGGCCGGGTTGAACGAGAAACTGAAGAATTCGGAGGCCCGGGCTGAGGGGCTTGCCAAGGAAGTGGAGAGGCTCAAGGCCGAGCTTGCTGCTAAAGAGAATTTGAACAAGGAGGCTATCATTGCTGAGTTCAAGGCCAGCGATGTTTATGACTTCGAGGTTGCTCAGGCCGGGGTTCCCGAGGTGCGCAGGTCCTGGGTAGTTGCCGAGCGCCATATCAAAACTGACCCCTTTGCTTCCTCGGAGAGCTTTATTCAGGAGTTCCTTGCTGCAAAGGCTGCGGTTGAGCAGGGTCAAGGTGAACCGGAACCCTACGATGGTCCGAGCCCCAGCTTCCCATAGATCCGGACCAGCTTTGCAAAGCTTCTTGGGCCCAGCCCATGTAATTTAATTTCTAGGATTTCTTGATTTCGTACTTTGATTTGAACTATATGTAATATTTGGATTTATTCCGGGCTGATGTCAATCCGGATCCTTCTTTGAAATTTTCTTTCGTCGTAGAAAATGTTTGCTTTTCTTTTATCTGTTGTTTTTCCTTTTTGAGCAATCCGGATCCTTGTTATTGCCCCTAAGCCGGACTGGGTTCATATCGGGTTTGGTCTGGGTATGGGACAGTGTCCGGGTTGATTCTTACTTTTTTACTTTATGTACTTGCTTTTAATTTTGCTTTCAATCCGGGTATGTTGAACCCGGATTGATGTTTGCTTTTTTGCTTTATTTTCTTGGAGAATTTAAGTACATAATGTTTGTTTGCATCCCGGATTTGAATGCTAATCCGGGTTGTTCTTTGCTTTTAAATTTGCTTTCAATCCGGGTATAAGGCCCACCCGGGTTGATGTTTGCTTTTTTGCTTTATGTACTTGGGAAATGTAAGTACATAATGGTTGTTTGTGACCCGGATTTGAATGCTAATCCGGGTTATTTTTTGCTTTTAAATTTGCTTTCAATCCGCGTATGTCTAACCCGGATTGGTGATTGCTCCATTTACTTAGAATTTTTCTAAGCAAATAGTGGTAGCTTTTGTTGTTTGCTTCTAACCCGGGTATGAGAACGTGCCCGGGTTGTTTTTTGCTTCCATAACTGGTAATTTAAAAGTGATAACTTTCTAGGAAAGGAAAAATCTTTTCATTGATTTGCAAATTTTTTCATACAAGATATAGGATCATAGATTGGTTGCTTGCCATAGGCTACAAGTTCTGGTTGCTTTTGGTTGCTTTTTCTACTGGTAAAACTTTCTGAGCCTGAGTCCATGCCATGTATTCGATACTTCAGAATCATCCATGTTCATGAGCTTGTATGTTCCTGGCCTTAGAACTTCCTTGACTTTGTATGGGCCTTCCCACTTTGGCATTAGCTTTCTAGTGTTGGTGGGGTCTGAAGCTTCCGTGTCTCGAAGTACCAGGTCTCCAACTTGAAAGTTTTTGACCCGGGACTTCTTGCTGAAGTGCTCTCTTGTTTTCTGCTTATATTTTTCCATTCTTGCCACTGCCTGGTCTTGGACTTCATCAATTAGCTCAATATTCGTTCTGAGCCCCTCCTCATTTGCTATCTCATCAAAGTTAATTGCTCGATGGGAGGGGGATCCTACTTCAATTGGTAGCATGGCTTCAGTTCCATAAGCCAGCTTGAAGGGGGTTTCTCCTGTGCTTGTTCTGGGGCTTGTTCTGTATGCCCAAAGTACATTAGGCAATTCTTCTGGCCATTTGGTTTTGCTTTCCCTTAGTCTCTTCTCTATCCCCCTGAGAAGTATTCGGTTTGTTACTTCAACTTGGCCATTTCCTTGAGGGTAGGCTACTGATGACTTCTTGTGCCGGATGCCCCTTTCTTGAAGGTAGGATTCGAATTCTGAACCAACGAACTGTGGACCATTATCTGAGACCAGTACCCTCGGGATCCCAAACCTCATCAATATGTTGTCCATGAACTTGATGCAGTCTTGTTGGTTTATTGTTCTCATTGCCTTTGCCTCTACCCATTTTGTCATATAGTCAATTGAGACTAGTAAGTATCTGAGGTCTCCTCTGGCTCTGGGAAAGGGTCCCATGATATCAATTCCCCATACAGCAAATGGGATTGGTGACAAGACTGAGGAGGGTAGGACTGGGCTCATCTGTGTCACATTGCTGAAGAGTTGGCATTCCTTGCATTTTTTCACAAAATCTATTGAATCCTGGTGGATAGTAGGCCAGTAGTACCCCTGCCTTATGATTTTGTGAGCTAGTGCTTTTGCGGACATATGGTCCCCGCAGATTCCTTCGTGAACTTCCATGAGGCAGTATTGTGCCTTTCCTGGGCCTATGCACTTGAGTGTTGGGGAGGAGAAGGTCCGACGATAGAGTATTCCCTCTTCCATAAAGAATTTCGAAGCTTTTGCTTTTAACCTTTGAGCCTTCCTTTTATCCTCCGGGAGCTCTCCCTTTTCCAAGTAGTTGATTAATGGAGTCATCCAATTCGGACTGTTTTCTATCTCCATGACTTCCTCAGATTCTGTGCTTGGTTTCTGCAATTTTTCGAAGTAGACGGAGCAATCCTGGTCTGACGAATTTTGAACAAGTTTAGACAATGCATCAGCTTCTGAATTCTCCTCTCTGCTGATTTAGATGACTTGGATTTTTGGTATGGAGGTTAGGTAGCTTTGGACCAGAGCCTGGTACTTGGCTAGAACTGGATCCTTGGCTATGTACTCGCCATTTGTTTGCTTTACGACGATCTGAGAGTTGCTGTAAATTTTGAGATTCTGAATCCTGAGTGTTCTTGCTAGCTTCAATCCTGCAATCAAGGCCTCGTACTCTGCCTGGTTGTTTGTTGCTGAGAATGCAAATGAGATTGATGTTTGGATTGTGAACCCTTCTGGGCTCTTTAGGATGAGCCCGGCTCCCGATCTTTCATTTGTTGAAGAACCATCAACTTTGAGAGCCCAGGATTCTGTTTCTTGATCTGTGTTTCTCTCAGGGTCAATGCTCATGGGCACGGGCTCTTCTTCTGGGAAATTGCATTTTATGATGAAATCAGCTAGAGCCTGGGCTTTGATTGCTGTTCTAGGAATGAAACTTAGATTGAACTGACTTAGCTCAACTGACCAATTTACCAACCTCCATGAGACATCTGGCTTGTGTATTATCTTCCTTAATGGTTGATTTGTTACAACTCGTATCTCCCTTCCCTGGAAGTAGTGTCTGAGTTTCCTGGATGCTGTGACTAAGGCATAAGCAAACTTTTCTAGCCTCGGGTACCGGGTCTCTGCATCTTTTAGCACTTGGCTCACATAATAAACTGGTTGTTGTTTGCCATTGTCTTCCCTGATCAAGGCTGCTCCAACTGCCAGGGCCCCTACTGACAGGTAAAGGGATAGGGGTTCCCCGGGTTGAGCTTTTGTTAACACAGGGGGTTGAGAAAGGTACCTTTTGATTTCTTCAAATGCGCTTTGGCATTCCGGGCTCCAATTAACTTCTCTCTTGTTGGTTGCTCCTTTTAATAGGTCAAAGAAGGGTAGGCATCTCTCAGCTAGCTTGGAGATGAATCTTCTGAGTGCTGCTAGTGATCCTGCTAGCTTCTGCACATCTTTTTGTGTTCTGGGAGCCTTCATCTCTTGAATTACGTTTATCTTTTCTGGGTTGGCTTCAATTCCTCGGTTGCTTATCATGAATCCAAGGAATTTTCCTGCCCCTACTCCAAATGTGCATTTTTCTGGATTGAGCCTGAGTGAGTATTTTCTCAAGTTGTCGAAGCATTCTCTCAGGTCTCCTATGTGCCCGGGGACGCTTGTGGATTTTGCAATCATATCGTCCACATAGGATTCCAGGTTCCTTCCAATCTGGTCCTTGAAGATTTTATTCATTGCCCTTTGTTTTGTTATTCCCGCATTAGTCAATCCGAACGGCAGCATTACATAGGCATAGACCGCCCTGTGGGTGATGAAGGTTGTCTTTAGAATGTCTCTGGGATTCATCTTGATCTGGTTGTACCCCGAGTAGGCGTCCATGAAACTTAGCATCACATGCCCAGAGGTTGCATCGATCAATTGATCAATATTTGGCAAAGGGTAGGGGTCTTTTGGGCATGCACTGTTCAAGTCTGTGTAATCGATACACATTCTCCACTTTCCGTTTGGTTTTTTCACCATCACTACATTTGCCAGCCATTCTGGGTATTTGACTTCGCATATTATTCCAGCTTTCAGTAGTTTCTCAATTTCTTCATCGATTGCTTTCTGCCTTTCCGGGGCAAAATTTCTTCTCTTTTGCTTGACTGGCTTCCTCTCTGGGTTGACGTCCAAGCTATGCATCGCTATGGATTCATCCAACCCGGGCATTTCTTTCGGGGTCCAAGCGAATATATCAGAGTACCCTTGGAGTAGTGACACCAAGTCTTTTCTGAAATTAGCCTCGAGCCCGGATCCTATCTTTATCTTTTTTGAAGGATCGCTTGTACTGATCAGAATTGTTTCTGTTTCAACAGCGGCCTCTATCTTGGATTGATCCGTATCTGATACCATCTTCTGGATCCGAGCCTCTGTGTTCTTTTTCATATAAATCTGAGCCTGGGCTGTCATCTCTTTATAGTTTCTTTCTTCAGTAATTTCTGGGTTGGTTGCTTGCACAGTAGGGTTGGTTTGATCAATGCCTAGGCCCAATTCAATCCCTTCTGTGACTTGGTTGCTTTTTTGCTCTTCTGAGCCTTGTTTGGTTGCTTTTGGATCTGAGAGGGTCTCTATGACCTGAACTTCTTTTCTCCCATCATCCCTTGATTGTTGGCGATGTTTCTTAATACTTTGCTGTTTCCGGAGCACGACTGCCTTTCTCTTGTTGTCTTGATGGGTCTCAGCCATTACCAGAGCCTGGCTATAACATCTTTCAGCTACCTCATAGTCTCCCTTGATTTGTCCTACCCCGGTTGGGGTTGGGAACTTGATTTTCAAATGTGATATGGAGGTGATTGCTTGGATCCTGGTCAAGGCTGAGCGCCCGATTATGTCGTTGTAAGATGAGGGAGTATTGATCACGTAGAACTTAATCACATGGGTAACTTGGTTTGGGGCCGATCCAAACATCACTGGCAAGTACAAAGTTCCTTGGATCGGGATGAAGTTGTTCCCGAACCCATACAGAGGGTCCTCTCGGCATTCATTTGAGCGCACGCTCCCTAGCTTCATCCGATCCACAGTATGCTTGAAGAGTATGTTTACTGAAGATCCATTATCAACCAGCATCCTTCTCACTTCGTTGTCAAAGATATCAAGTATTACCACCAAGGCTTCATTGTGATTTGGGTTGACCCCTTCATAATCCTTGCTGCTGAATGAGATCATCATCTCCGGGTAGGATTGAATTGAGAATACCTCATCTCCTGAGCCCGGGCTCCTAGGGGGAGAGTGTGAGCCTCCCAGGACCACATTTACCACATTCTTACCTTTTCTTTGCCTTTCTTCTCTCTGATTTTTCTCCCTTGATATGTATTGATTCAGGTTGCCTTTCTTGACTTGATCTTCAATAAAGTATTTTAAAGAGAGACAATTTTCAGTCTTGTGCCCATGGGTTTCATGATAGTCGCACTGCCTGTTGTAAGGCCTGCTCTCTGGGGGAGTCTGCATTGGCTTTGGAGGATAGTAGAATGGCTTTCCCTTAATCTCCTTCAGTATCTCTTCCCGGGTCCTGTTTAGTTGTGTCCACTCTGGCTCTTGCCTAGGCTCCCTTGCCTGCCTAGGTGGACCGGGATCACTTTTGGACTCTGTTTTGGGACCCAATCTTTGGAATATTGGGGTGTTTTGTACAACATTTGTTTGCTGGGTTTGGTTGCTTTGTTTGAACTTTTTCTCCTGATGGTAACCCCCTTTCGGTCGGTCATCAGAAGATTTGTTCTTGTTTCCTCCATTCCGAGTCATTCTCATCGCCTGGAGAACATCTGTTTCTTTTATGAACCGGGCTGCCATGGAATAAGCCGCGGCCAGGCTTTGGGGCTCTTTGTTTATCAACTCCACAATATACCTCTCGTTGTGTTCTGGATCCAGGTTTCTTCGAAATATGCTTAGAGCCTCCCTTTCATCGAGATTCGAGACTTTGTTGATGGCTTCCTGGAACCTCCGCATATAGGCTGAGAGTGCTTCGTTATCATATTGGCGGATTGTCTCCAGGTGGCACATGTGCATTTCATGTGTTTTATTGGCTCTGAATCTTCTAAGGAAGGCTCCTCTAAATTCTTTCCAGGAGTGGATGCTTCTTGACGGGATTCTGCTGAACCATCTTTGAGCCCCCTTTGAGGGTCGAGGCGAAGAATCTGGATTTCGTCAAGTCATTGTAATAGTATATCTGAGCTATCTGTTCAAAGTAGTTGAGGTGCTCTTCCGGATCCCCAAGTCCGTCGAAAGAGTCAAAGTAGAAATGTTTGAGATTTTTCTGTCAAGGGATGGCTTCTAGGGAGTGACTGAAGGGCGTTAGGGTCTCCCCAACTTCCACCCCGGATTCTTTCTCCATTTTTCTCTGGAGCTCGTAAATCATGTCTTTGAGATCTTTCTGACCCTCCTCTTCGTCATCAGAAATAAGTTCGGGGGTAGGGTCCCTCCGAGTTCTTTTGCCTCTTGTCTTAGCGAGGAGCCTCTCCTCCTCCATCTGCATTCTTTTCTGAATTTTTTGCTCTAGCTTTTCTTCTTCTTCTTTTCTTATCTTTTCTCTGATTTCTTCTAACTTTTTCTTTCTGGTTGCTTCTGTCTCCTTTTTATTAGGCTCTTTTTGATTCTTTTTTGCCTTAGCTCCAATTCGGTCGAAGACAGATCTCCTGGATTGCTGAGAGTCCCCAGACTCTTCTTGCTCATCATCTTGTTCAAATTCCATCTGAGCCCGGGCTTGTTCATCTCTGTAGAGCCTGATTGCTTCAGCAAGTTCATGGCTTGTTAAGTTAGCCATATGCTCCTCTGCAACTGGAACATTGGTGTACTTGTACTGATTTAGCTCTATGACATTTCTAGCATCCCTGATTGGGGTATGCTGTGTCAGTGGTTGCTCCTGGAAGGTCTCCCTGTCTCCCCCAGGTTCTTGAACTTGAGAGGGGTCTTGATCCTGAATATGGGTACTGGCGGAGGGCCTACCCGCTGTACTTTTTCCTGCTCTTGCCATCACCACAAATGTACAAACAACTGACCAAGATTTGAGGCTACAAATGTGGATCTGGGGTTGCTTTTTTGAATATTACAAAAAAATTTCAGAATAACAGCAAGCAAACTTTTTGGGTTTTGCTAACAATAATACCAAACAAGAACAGCAGGCTCTTGAACACAAAAGAAAATACGCAAGCTAAAACAGTTATGGGTTTTAAATCACCAAGACTATTAAACCCCAGGCTTCGAGATTACCAAGATTATCAAACCCTAAACAACTAAAACTTAACAAACAAGGGCGGGCTCACACAAACACGGCCTAAAGCAAGAAGCTCATACAAACGTGGCCAAAATGAAAACTCATATTCAAGAAAGGGTTTTGTTGTTTATGTTCTTACAGGTTTGAAAGTGGACTCTGTCAAGAGTTTGCTGATGAAGATGAATCCAGGGGCACCGAGACCCAAGGATGGAGCCCCCTCCTTCTAGCGCCAAATGATAACTCCGGTGAGCGGGCGGCTCCATCCGATGGCGTTCCTGGACCTTCTGTGCGTGGGAGAGGTGTAGCTGCAGGTTGGGCGCCTGCAAAACAACACCGGAAGGGGGGTTTTGCTCCCACGGCGCCTCCGGTGTAAGAATAAGAACGGGCTTTGGAGAAGATGAAGGTATATATATATATTTATATCATTTAGAGGCTGCTGTGTGTTTTGAGTGTATGAGAGTGTGTGAGTGCAAGAGAAATTATTTTCCAACCCCTAAACCCTTCAGTCTTGGGGGTATATATAGTCTCAAGGTAGGGTTTAGGGGTAGTTACCTCTAAATCTGGGCCGTTGGATCTTGGGAGCGGAGGACGCCTGGCTTGGGCAGATTGCTTACACGTGTCTAGGGGAGGACCACCTCCCGAGTGTCCTAACGGCCTCTGACACGCGCCGTGTTTGTCTGGGGTGTTGGTTGTTGATAGCTGTCATAGTCACGTGCCCACGTACCCCTCCTTGGCGGGTTGTGGGATGTGATGTGTCTGCTGAGACCTCTCTAACTGTGGTTTCGGCCCTGATCCGGGTCCGGGTATGCAGGCGGATCCGGATCCGGGAGGTAGGATAGACCCGGGCCTGGACTCGTATGCTTGATTGGCCTGGGAGAGGGGGGTCTTAGCAGGTCGGTTGAGCATGCCTCCCCTTAGTCCAGGTTGACGCCTATCCGGGTCTCTTGTACCCTATCAATAATATCATACGTCTTTGAGTTGTCATTGATAATTTGGTTATTATTAAATAACTTATGAGTCTGTTAGAATTATGAGTATTAGAATCACACTGACTGATAATACACTTCAATTATTTAATCTCCTTCACCTTTACATTTAATTAAAGTTGTTACGAGTCGATAAGAATTATGAAAATATTAAAATCAAATACCACTTTCCGTTCATCTTTACATTCTAGTATCAAAGATTAAATTAAAAAATACAACCCAAACTCAAAACTACGCCTAATTTTAACATGGCATTCCTAGAAATGCCCATATCTGCTGATGAGGTTGAGGAATGTGAGATGGAGAAGGTATAGAGAATGTATAGAGAATTGACCATTATCTCCTTGAAAAGTTTCTTCATCTTTGTGCTCGTCCCTCCTATTTTATTAAGCAACAGAAATTAAAGACTATTGCAAACATATGCCACATTACATATAGACAAAGGTTCTAGCATACCTGTTACAATTTATTGAAATGATATCCAAAGCTTTGTCTGTTGAATAATCGAGTCAGTCATCCTAAAGCTTGATTTTGGAGTATCTTTCTTTGTTTCCACAAAAGCAATGAATTTATTTATTTCACGCAATCCTTGGCTTGGAGAATGATCTGCGTAACCAGGAGCTACAACTACAATCTTGTTAGAGCCAGCTTGAGAATTCCAATGAAAGACATTATTAGAAAACAGCTCTCCCCTTTTTTAGATATTGACCATATTGACCGGCTGGTGATTTGGCTTCATCAGAAAACAAATATCACATTCCAAACAGGACCTTTTCCTGTTTTATTATCAGAAGCCCTTGAGAGAGAGCCATCAACAATGGCCAGAACCTGACGGCCATGCTTATTAGGAAAAAAAACTTCTTAATCATAGGTGTCAATCAGCTTTCAGCATTACCCTGCAACATAGACCTCCCGAATTCTGCATTTCCTGCTTTGTTTTCAACATGACCAGTGTTCCTGTTTTAATTTTTTTGGACAGACCCTTGGTGTTATCAAGCATGATATCTGCATATTTGGATCTTTTGAAAGGATGTAAAGGCTCATCAATTAGCAAATTATGCAATTATGCAAATATTTTATTTTAAAAATTTACTTGGAAAGATTATATTATTTTCTAGTTAGAATTAGGTTTTGTGTGGCCTATATAATAACCTAGTTACGCGATGAAAAGAGTTGTACAGGATTTCACCAACCAGTACGTTTTCTTTAATTTTCTCTATGTTTATGTTTTACACTGTATGTCATGTTTGTATGTTTTTTTTATACCTGTATTTATTTTTCGAGATGCGGTACCTGTGGTATATTAGTTAATTGTACATAGAATTTTCTTTGTCTATTCACATATTATAATGACTATCATTAAATTGTTACAGTCATGAGTTTGTTTATAACGTGTATTATTTTACTCGTACAATAGAATGTTAACTTTTAGTTGGAGTCGAGTAACTTTTACTATTTAATAATGTTCAGGGTACAAGTTACATGTAATTAGATTAACTTGTACATTTGCAAAAAAAAAATTATTTTTCAACGAATAAGATTTTAAATAAGTTGATTACTTAACAATGTAATATATTATTGTGATAGACATTACCTGTTTAATTAAAATATTATTAAGTTAGAACATATTTTCATGCTAATATTCTGATTTTGGTTAATTAGAAGTTAATAAGCTTTATTCATAATTGACATCCATGATCAATGTTTTAATTATATTATATAATAATATAATCATTGCGCCGCAATTATATGCTTTTATTGGAAAATTGTCTGTGATATATCATAAACTAGATTTAGATAATTACATGTTAAAGTTTGTTAATGAACATCAAGTTTTTTTATAGTTTATATGATCACATGCGTGAGCTTTTAAAACGAGCATGAGTCTTAAGGCCCGAATGTTTTGTTTTTGTTATTTGTACTATACTTGACTTTTGTTTGTATTATACTCCCTCCGTCCCAAAAAATATTTTATATTTGTGTTAAACACATTTGTCAATGCATACATTTGATTGTTAATATATTTAATTTTGTAATAGTATTAAATATAAAAATTTTACTATATTAAAGTACTCATAAATATGAATCCAACGAGATCACTCATGACTATATTTGATCTTATAAATTAGACGTAAATTAATAGTCAATCGCTTATAATGAATAGTGTCCGAAATCAATATAGGAAATGTATAACGGGACGGAGGAATATTAATTAAGTGTGTCAGACTTATCTTTTGTTAATTATATTCGTTTGTAAAATCTATGATCAGCTCTTATGTAACATAATAGCAAGGTGTTTGTTTGTTAAACATGTGCGTGATTTGTTTCTTGATTAAATAATTAATTATGTTTCACCCTTTAATTGTTAGAATTTATTCGTGTTATTAATTTCGGATTTTAAGTGTCGACTTCGAGTTAATTACTTTTGACTTACTTTTAATTTTCAGAAAATATGTTTCAATTATGTTTTTGATTTCGTATATGATATAAGAACTTTGATTTTGAAATTATAAGATATAAGTATTTGTGAATTTTAGAACTCAGTCTCTACGTTTTCGAACCCGTTCATAATTTACGATATAGTTCCGGAACTAGCATTAGATACCCTTGTTAGGTCACACACACTGTAGAAGGGGGTTGAATACAGTGTTTGCTACAATCAAATCAAATTAAAGAACACAAGTAACAGAATACAGATTTTATTCAACACAATAAACTCTGTTACAATATGGAACTGTTATCTCTCAGTGATGAATAAATTATCACGAGAGCTGTTAGGGTTACAATGAATAATAACTTCGATAATGATAACACTTATAGTGTAAACCCTATGCATGTGTTTATATACTACACAGTTACAAGATAATGTTCTAATTGATATGGAATATAATTCTGCTTCCTAAAATATATCAACTAGTTATCTTTTCTTCCAAGTATTCTATTCTTCATAGAATTCCTTCTTCATGCATATTTCTTCTTGTATTTGTCTTGATCTTCTTTCCTTTCAATCAGTCGTCTGCCTTATCTGAAAGTCTCCTTAAGTCCTGATATTATCTCCTGATAAATATCTTCTGATATCTTAAGTTCTGATAACTTAAGTTCTGATATCTTAAGTCCTGACTTCAGTATAAGTACTGATTTCCAGTTAAGTACTGATTTGTCCTGTTAGTTAAGATCTGAAAACTTAAACACATATCATATTAGACATGACATTATCAAATATATCTAACAATCTCCCCCAACTTGTAAATTAGCATAATATACAAGTTTAACAGATATTTGATGATATCAAAAACATTAAGTACAAATGCATGAGAATTTTGACTAGATAACTACAACTTACAGTCCTTTCAGCTTTACCATCCTTAAAGTCTGATAACAGCTTCAGTCTGTATACACTTCAGATTTTAAGCAGTTGTAGATCTTCGACTTGGCTTCAATTTATGATCTCTTTGATGTCAGGAGTTGTTTTGAGATAGTTCTTAGGATTTGGTGGTTTCTTTTATCACAATGCCCTTAGGCTTTGGTGGTTTCTTTTCAACAACAGAAGCTTTAGACTTGGAGTTGACTTTTTCTGCTTTGAGTCTAGCTTCTTCTTCCTTTAGACTCTCAAAGTTCATTCCTGGATTTTCTTTAAGAAATAACTTCTTTGAAATTTCTTCATCAAGTTCCAAATGTTCACCAAAACTTATCCTTTTACCAATATCAGAACTTATTCTTCTCCCAGTATCAGAAATTGTTCTTTGTGCAGAAATTTCAGTTGTCCTTGATGAAGAACCTTTACCTTGACCATGACCTCTACCCATTCCAGAGTTTCCCTGGTCATCTTTTCCATCATCCTTTCCCTACAGTGCTTGAGTAGATTTGTATTTGGACTTAATCACTTTCTCCCCCTTTTTGGCATCAACAGGTAAAAGAAGAGAGACAAGAAATTCCACTGAGGATTGGATTTCATTGAGTTGAATTTGCTGAGAATCTTGATTATTTAAAATTTCATCAATCTGAGTTTGTTGCTTCTCCTGAGTTTTCTCAATGTTGGCAATTCTGTCAAAGGTAGGCTTGAAAAATCTGTTCTTTTCAAGTTTCACATTCATATCTTGCTGGATCAAGATTTCTTGAATTTTATTCACCTTGGCATGAGTTGTTGAGTGTTGACCTTGAAGGTGCCTAGTACTCAATGCAGTAACTCTCAGCTGTGCCTTGAAATCATCATTTATCAGCATTTCATCAGCTTTTGCCAGATGCTCAGCAAGAATCTTTTCATTAGGAATAAAACTAACTGAGTTCCATTCTTTAGTCCACTCCTTTCCTCTAGGAGTTTCACTCCAGGGTATTGGTGCCGCTCTAACAAACTTCTTTATCAAATTAGCTTTGTTAACTGTTTGTTGAGGTGCATGTCCTGATGGACCAGCTGCATCAGCATCTAAATTAGCAGCAACTTTACCAGGAATATTCTCATTGGCAGCATCAGAACTTGTAGATCCTGCAGTATCAGCATCCTCTGATAAAATAGCAGTATGTGAGGCTATAGAGGCTTCAACATCATTCTCTAAATTCTTATCTGCAGCCAGGTTCTGATCAACATCCAAAATTGGTGTTGTTGGTGGAGTGAGTTGTGTTGGTGGAGCTTCCAAGTACAGAACCTCAGGCACAATCAAGTTATGAATATCAATTTCAGCACTTGTACCTGGTTCTTCAGTATGTACTTGTTCAATTATAGGTGACATAGGAGGTGTAGGCACTCTGTCTTGAGCAGTTTCTGGTTGTGCAGAAGGAAGTGATTCAATAATAATTGGTTCTGTTGGGATCAGAGATTCCTGACCCCCTTCCTTAGCTGCTTCCATATCTTCTGAATCTGACTCAACTATGTCCCTGTGAGCTCTTTGTTTCTTCAATTTCTTCAAAGGTGGAGATACTGTAGGAGCTTTATCATTAGAATTTAACTTTCTAAGCCTTTTGAGAGGCCTAGAACTCCCAGTTACAGTATCTTCTGAGAAGAGATCTTGTGACGCCCTCCAAACCCGGGTCAGAAGTTTGGGGTCCACACACACACCTTAATTATAATCTGCTTATAACAATAATAAAGATAATAATAATATATGCAGTGACCCTACTTACCAACCACCACGGACCGCAATAGGTTAAAGTATGCACACAAGCCAAACATACTAATATATTACAAACCGTTCAAATCCCAACTATTTCAAACTCAAACTGAGTATTAAACATTATTATAAACTTTTACAAACTTAAATTATCCCAAAAGAAGCCTACGAGCTCAGCTTTCTCAACCTGAACCCCTAGCTCTCGCGCTGGACTGGGGATCCTCGCTACCAACTGGTTTCTTTTTAACTGGAAAGAATATAAACAACATCGCACAAATGAGCTAACTAGCTCAGCAAGTCACAATGACAAAACTGAGAATAATGATCATCAGGTGAATATGATTATTATATCAAGTGAACATTGGATTATGATTTAGAATTGGATATTATACTTTTAATTTAAAAACCAAGGTTAGGCTGCTGATCAATCACGCACTAACCCCGAGCAAGGCACACAGCATTGCTCTAACTACTGGATCCAAGGCACACATTGGCCTAACTTGACCATTATATGGTCTGATCACGAATCTGGTCCACAATTTTATAAAAACAATCCAATTCTAACATAATAACAGAATATGCAATAATAAACAATAACCGAAATCATTAACAACAATAAATGTTTAACAATGAAAGGGTTTCAATCCTTGTAAGGATCAATAAGGCAATTTAAAAGCTTAGATGCTGGGTAATGAAAGAATTGGATAACAAAGGAATCAACATTTCAGGATTTCAAAGATTTGGGCTTTCAATGCATAGGATACAATGATTGAATGTACAAGTAATTCAGTTCAGTGTTTGCGATTTTGTTTGCATGTATTTGTGGAGTAGTATCGTATACTTGAGGTTCGTGTTTGGGTATACAACAATCAATGGACTAGAAAGAATAAGGTTCATGGCTCAAGAACAATAACTGGAATCGGAGTTTAGGTTTCAGTGCTTCAAAGCACTTGCAATATCAACAAGACTATCACGTATTACAATATTTCGAGAAAGTTCGGAATACTTGCCTGATATTAGCTTACTACACTGCACTCGCTTCCAATCACAAGCGTCTTACTCCTCAACTATCTGTTTCCCTTTCCTACGTCTTGCCTCTTCTGCTCACATATCATAAGCATCTATCAATAATTTACTCATGGAATTCTATTCAACACATACTTCTATCTACCCTTCGTTTTACCCAAATCCGATTAGCGGATTGAAAGTTATGCAATAATCAAGTAAACACAGAATATATAGACTGATAGTCAATTAACAAGTCACATATAGCATATAATACATCACGTAATCAATGATATATCATTTATAAAGAAGTCTCGGGTCATAAATAGGCTTTCTGGTATTTAAAATGATTTTTAAAACATTTTTCGGAATTAAAACGGGTCGTTGGATCAATTTCGGGTTAATAAACAGGGTTCGGTTGGCCAATTCTGGCTCCGAAATAATTTTAGAATAATTATCGAGCCTTGAAAATAATTTAGAATAATATTTTAAAGCTCAAAACTATTTTTCAGAATTTTTAAATTATTTTTAAATAATTAAATCTAATTAAATAATTAATTAAAATCAATTAATAATTAATTAAATCAATTAATCAATTAATTTCCGAATTAATTGACCAATTAATCAATTAGAAATTAACTGAAATTAATTAACTAATTAATTTAGATTTATTTGTGAATTAAAAAATAATTTTCAGAATTAAAATAATAATTTTTAGAATTTTCAGAAATTAAAAACGAATTTTTATAATAAAAATAAATAGGAAATATGATTTTTAAACATTTTTAAAACAGAAATCCAATTTTTGCAAAGTCTGGAAACTACAGGGACCAAACTGCATCGTTTTCAAAACTATAGGTACTAAACTGTAATTTTCCAGGGGGTCGCCGGAAAACAGTCGGGGATGGCTGAAAAACACGTTCCTGGCGTCCTCACCCCACCAACACCTCCAGATCACATCTACAGGTTACCAGGAACACAACCATGCAATCAAAACAACCTAACAATCCCTGAGTTGGCCGGAATTTGGCCGTGAAATTTTCCATTTTCCGGCGAACATCGGAAAACTTCAAAACACAACTCCCTTCCCTACAGACCTCGTTGGTTCATGAAACTTATACGACTAGATTGCAAATTTCACAGAGAACACAACCCACTATAACACAACATCAATCTATCACAGAATAAGAAACCCCCAAATTTCAATTAAGAACATTCATACGGGTTATAAACCCTAATTTTAAAATTCGAAAATCAAACTCAAATTTGAACATGTTATTGAACTCCAAATCAGACGTATGACATATGAAAATCATCAGGAAAACAAGCTCTACAACATGCAATCATCAAATCATACAAATAATCATCCGAACAAAAATTCATATTTTTAATAAAATAAATTCGAAAATAAATAAATTTTTAGAAAAATAACCTTGATTTCTGCAGGTGTATGGATTACAGAATCTGGTAGAGCTCTTCAAGACCTTCAGATTGGTTACTCGAGCTATCCAAACTGAATTCAATAACACCTCCAAATGCTTGTTTGATTCTTAGAACAGTTTTAGGAAATTAGGGTTTTTCTCTGAAAATTATATAATTATCTGTCTGCAATTGATTTTGATACGAAATAAAATACGGTAAAAGGCTATTTATAATTACGGAAGATTAGTATCCCGTTAGATCATTCCGGATATAAAACGATACGTTTATTTGTAAAAACTGATCCAAACGGTATCGGTTTTCGGGATAATTATCCAAATCAGTACAATTTGTACTGCGGTCTTGGTCTCAGCGCCTGGTTACACGTATTACGAAGTGATAATTGTGATAGTTTAATAAAAAGCTCCCGTTTATCGAAAATACGGGTTTTATTGATTTACCGAAACGAATATTGTATCGAAAATGTTGCGCCGGGACCCGCGCAGGACAAACCGTACGCCGGATCGAGAAAGTCGAAACATGGAAAATGCTCGGAATATTACAATTAGGTTAGGAAGGAGTTTTCGAAAGAGTTTCGGGTTCCAAAAACGTAACAACGGTTGACGTCGGTTGGTTCCCGTTTTTATAAAATAGATTTTAATTACCCGGAAAAAGATTTTAGAAATTTCAGATGATTCTTATAAATCCATAAACCAACATAAAAATAATTAGGAAGATATGACAATTATCTATATTTTATTTTGGACATATAAAAATTAAAATACTCAATTAATATTATTTTTGAATAACCAAGTACAGATAACACTTTAACAAATACCTCACAGAATAGATACTGAACACACATAATAATTATATAATAGCAAAAATAATTACATGATATATCCCGGATATTACATCCTTCAATACTTTCTCTCTCTCTCTCTCTCTTCTAGAACTTCTACCGGGCTCTCTATATATGACAAATCTGCTTGAAGCTCTATTGGCTCATATTCTATTACATGCCTGGAGTCTGGATTATATTTCTTAAGCATTGATATGTGAAAAACATTGTGAATGTGCTCCATGTGCGGAGGTAACGCCAATTCGTAAGCTACTTTGCCAATACGCTTTAGGATTTCAAAAGGTCCGACATATCTTGGGTTTAGCTTTCCTTTCTTCCCAAACCTCGTTAGTCCTTTCCACGGTGATACTTTCAATAATACCAAGCTTCCTTCTTCAAATTCCATGTCTTTTCTTGACTGGTCTGTATATTTCCTTTGACGATCTTGTGCGGCTATTAATCTTTTCTGGATAATTTCAACAACTTCCTTTGTCTGCTGTACCAATTCGGGTCCGAGTATTTTGCGTTCTCCTACTTCGTCCCAATATACTGGAGATCTATATTTGCGTCCATAAAGGGCTTCATAAGGTGGCATCCCAATGCTGGCGTGATAACTGTTGTTATAAGCAAACTCTACCAGGGGTAAATGCTCGTCCCAACTTCCTTTGAAATCAATAGCACAAACACGTAGCATGTCCTCGATTGTCTGGATCGTTCTTTCACTTTGGCCATCCATTTGGGGGTGATAGGCCGTACTCATATTCAATCTTGTTCCCAAAAATTCTTGAAAACTCTTCCAGAATCTTGAATTAAACCTTGGATCTCTATCAGATACGATAGACACTGGAACTCCATGACGAACTATGATCTCTTTCAAGTACATATGAACTAACTTGTCGAGCAAAAATCTTTCATTTATAGGCAGAAAATGAGCTGACTTGGTAAGTCTATCTACTATAACCCAAATGGCATCATGATTAGTCCTTGTCCTTGGTAATCCAACTATGAAATCCATGGTAATATGTTCCCACTTCCACTCTGGAATCTCCAATGGCTGTAGCAATCCGCTTGGTCTCTGATGCTCTGCTTTAACTCCTTGACAGGTATAGCATTTGCTAACCCATTCCGCAATTTCCCTCTTCATATCTGGCCACCAATAATTCTTCTTTAAATCTCTGTACATTTTGGTACTCCCTGGATGGATGGAATATCTTGAACTATGTGCCTCTTGTAAAATTTCATTTTTCAGCTCCGTTACTGGTGGAATCCAAATTCTTGAAGAAAACCTAAGAATACCTTGATCATCTTGTTACGTGCATAATTCCTCACCTACCAAACTATTTATATCTTGATCCATTACCTCTTTCTGGTATTTCTTTATTTTCTCCAATAACTCCGGTTGGAAAATCATACTGTACACTTTTGCTTCCTCAGGCTTGTAAATTCTAATCTCCAATTCCAATTTTTGAAATTCTTTATATATCTCTTCAGGTACGGATAACACATTTAACCTTTCCTTCCGACTTAACGCATCTGCTACGACGTTCGCCTTACCGGGATGATAATTAATCGAGCAATCATAATCCTTGATCAATTCTAACCATCTCCTTTGTCTCATATTATGTTCCTTCTGGGTAAATATATATTTCAAACTTTTGTGATCCGTGAAAATCTCACACTTTTCTCCATACAAATAATGTCTCCAAATCTTCAAAGCGAAAACTATAGCTGCTAACTCCAAATCTTGAGTAGGGTACTTCTGTTCATGTGGTTTCAATTGCCTTGACGCATACGCAATCACCTTGTCGTGCTGCATAAGAACACATCCTAATCCTTTGTAAGAAGCATCACTATAAATTACGAAATTCCCTTGATCGTCTGGAAGTGACAAAACAGGTGATGTGGTTAATCTCCGCTTCAATTCCTGAAAACTTTCTTCGCACTTGTCATTCCATATAAACTTTTCATTCTTTCGTGTAAGCTTTGTCAATGGTGTTGCAATTCTTGAGAAATTCTGAACGAATTGTCGATAATATCCTGCCAATCCCAAGAAACTTCTTACCTCAGTGGGTGTTCTCGGTCTTTCCCAATTCGTAATTGCCTCGATCTTTGCCGGGTCCACTTTGATCCCTTCATTACTGACTATGTGTCCTAAGAACTGAACTTCCTGTAGCCAAAACTCACACTTCGACAATTTAGCATATAACTTCTTTTTCCTTAAAATCTCCAAAGCTGTCCTTAAATGTTCCGCATGATCCTCCTCCGTCTTTGAATAGATCAAAATATCGTCTATAAATACTATAACGAACTTGTCCAAGTATTCCTTGAAAATTCTGTTCATCAGGTCCATAAACACTGCTGGGGCGTTGGTCAATCCAAAAGACATCACTAAAAACTCGTAATGTCCATACCTTGTTCTGAAAGCTGTCTTTGGTATATCTTCTGGTTTGATCCTCAGTTGATGATATCCCGATCTTAAATCAATTTTGGAGAAATACTTGGCTCCCTTCAATTGGTCAAATAAATCATCAATTCTGGGTAACGGATACTTATTCTTGATTGTCAACTTGTTGAGATCTCTATAGTCGATGCACAGTCTCATGCTTCCATCTTTCTTCTTGACAAATAATACCGGTGCACCCCACGGGGATACGCTGGGTCTGATTACTCCTTTTTCTAACAGCTCTTGTAATTGCTTTGCTAACTCTTTCATCTCAACGGGCGCCATTCTATACGGGGCCTTGAATACTGGTTCGGTTCCAGGTGCTAAGTCGATTTCAAATTCAATTTCTCTATCTGGAGGAAGTCCTGGTAACTCATCGGGAAACACGTCTGAAAATTCCTTCACAACTGGAATATCTTCAAGTTTTGCTGGCTCCTGACTTCTGTCGATCACATATGCTATGAAATGCTCACATCCTTGTCGTAGTAACTTCTTGGCTTGAATCATCGTTAAGAACTTCTTTACCTGCTTCTGTCCCTTGAACGTTACTATTCTTTCGTCTGGTGTTTTCACCATTACTTTCTTATTTCGACAATCTATCTGAGCATCATGCTTAGATAACTAATTCATCCCTAATATAACGTCAAATTCTCCTAACTTAAACGGTATCAAATCTACACAAAACTTACTACCAGAAATCTCAATCTCACAATTCCCACAAACATGGTTACAGTTACACGTTCTTTATTTGCTAATTCCACAGTCATTATTTCATTTAAATACCCAACTGGACAATTTAACTTACTAACAAAATCTTGTGAAACAAACAATCGAGTTGCTCCCGAATCTATTAACACTTTGGCACATAAAGAATTTACATTAAGCGTACCTACCACGACATCCGCATCCTGGATCGCATCCTTCACCGACATGTCAAAAACTCTAGCCCTCGGAGTCTCATTCACTGTTGGGGTAGATCCCATAATCCTTAATGCATTATCAACTGGGGCTGGTGTCTTACAATCCCTGGCCATATGTCCTGGCTTCCCACATTTAAAGCATGTGAATCCAATGACTGGAACCTTCACTGCTGGATTCCGGATAGGCTGATCCTTATTTGCTGGCTCTCTTGCTGGCTGATTTCGGCACTCCCTCGAGTAGTTCCCTTTCTGGTTGCATTTAAAACATACCACATTCAACTTGTTACAAACTCCTCCATGCTTCTTTCCACATACTTGACAATCTGGAAAAGTTAATCTTAACTGATTCGGCTGATTCACATTAGCTGGACGATTGCCCTGGCCTCCGTCTCCTGCATTTTGTCTCCTGAAATTAAAATTTCTCCCTGGCTGAAACTTGCCCTTCTTAAAATTTGGAAACTTCCCTGTTTGTGACTGACCCTCACTTCCCTCAACTTTCCTTTTCTTGCTTTCCTTTTCTTTCTGGAACATCTCACTCTCTGTCTGCGATCATAGCTTTCTGTACAACCCCGGCATAGGTATCCAATTCAAAAATAGCTACCTTCCCTCTGATCCATGGATTCAAGCCTTGCTGAAATCTCTTAGCTTTCCAGTATCAACATACGATGGCACATACCTTGACAATTCCTCAAACTTCCCCTCATAATCTGTTACCGACATGTTTCCTTGTTTTAATTCTAAAAACTTCAGCTCCATTTGATCCTGAACAAACTGAGGAAAATACTTTTCTAAAAACAATTCCTTAAACCTTTCCCAAGTAATAACATATGTGCTTTCCAATGTCTTCACCATCTCCCACCAATAGGTGGCCTCATTCTTCAGATAGTAACTTGCAAATTCAACCTTCTGCTCCTCTTTCACTTTTACTAAGGCAAATGCCTTCTCTATTTCCTTTAACCACACATTTGCTTCAATTGGCTCTAAGGAACCCTTGAATTCTGGTGGGTTTACTGCCTGAAAAGTTTTGAAAGTTACCTGGGGATTGGTCTGTCTCTGCTGTTGTTGTGCCAGGTGAACTGTTTGTTGGGCCAGGATTTGAAGAATCTGGGCTATTGCTGGGTCCATGGGTCCTGGGTTCACATTCTGGTTTGTATCATCTTGGTTGTTATTGTTGTTGTTGTTGGTTTCTTCATTCTGGGTGTTGGTGCGGGTATTTCTTCTGGGAGGCATTTTCTGTAAAGAATCAATCAATTTATTTAGCTTTTGAATCAAATCTTTGTATAAAAGAAAAGTTTTGTAAAACAGGAATATCTCTTTTTGAAAACAGTTGTAACTAAGTAAATTGCATGCTTCTTTACAGAATATAAATAGTTATGGAAAACAGGGTACATGGTATCACAGGGTATACTGGTGCAATAAATAAGGTAAAGTAAAACAGGTGCGATAAAGTAAATGACAGTGTTGGAAAAGAAAAGGTACTGATATATAGATCAAAAGTTTTAGGTAGTACAAGCGTAAAGACGCTTCGAAAGTAAAAGCAAAAAGGGTACAACAACCTACTCACTAGTCAACTCTCTAATCTGAGCCAACAAGGAATCACGCTCCAATAGAAGAGCCTCATACCGGTAATAAGGAACTGGGGGCAATGTAGACTGGAATGGGGCACTCGCTACTGAATGCCCAGTGGAATCTGAATCAGCTGGTGGGGGTCCTCTAACAGGTGGCCTCATGCCTGGAGGTGGAATAGCCTGCAATGGTACGGGCTGCAACACCGGTGGAGGTAGAATAGCCAATGCTGGTGGAATAACAGGACGTGGATCTGATGCTGGTGCTCCAACTGAAGGCTCTGAGTGATCAGCTGATACGGGAATAAAAGAGTCGGCCATCTCTGCTATCTGAAATCATATCGTAATATAAGAATCTTGTACCACAACGCAAACTATACTAATACCGGTTATACCATAACACTCAACCTCTCGACGTTCTATCATCCCATACCTTACTTCTAATCCTATCCCTCTACCCATTCCCGTCAACCTAGGCTTGTGTCAGTGACTTATAACCTGTAGCTCTGATACCAAACCTGTGGCGCCCTCCAAACCCGGGTCAGAAGTTTGGGGTCCAAACACACATCTTAATTATAACCTGCTTATAACAATAATAAAGATAATAATAATATATGCAGTGACCCTACTTACCAACCACCACGGACCGCAACAGGTTAAAGTATGCACACAAGCCAAACACACTAATATATTACAAACCGTTCAAATCCCAACTATTTCAAACTCAAACTGAGTATTAAACATTATTACAAACTTTTACAAACTTAAATTATCCCAAAAGAAGCCTACTAGCTCAGCTTTCTCAACCTGAACCCCTAGTTCTCGCGCTGGACTGGGGATCCTTGCTACCAACTGGTTCCTTTTTAACTGGAAAGAATATAAACAACATCGCACAAATGAGCTACCTAGCTCAGCAAGTCACAATGACAAAACTGAGAATAATGATTATCAGGTGAATATGATTATGATATCAAGTGAATAATGGATTATGATTTAGAATTGGATATTATACTTTTAATTTAAAAACCAAGGTTAGGCTGCTGATCAGTCACGCACTAACCCCGAGCAAGGCACACAGCATTGCTCTAACTACTGGATCCAAGGCACACATTGGCCTAACTTGACCATTATATGGTCTGACCATGAATCTGGTCCATAATTTTATAAAACAATCCAATTCTAACATAATAACAGAATATGCAATAATAAACAATAACCGAAATTATTAACAACAATAAATGTTTAACAATGAAAGGGTTTCAATCCTTGTAAGGATCAATAAGGCAATTTAAAAGCTTGGATGCTGGGTAATGAAAGAATTGGATAACAAAGGAATCAACATTTCAGGGTTTCAAAGATTTGGGCTTTCAAAGCATAGGATACAATGATTGAATGTACAAGTAATTCAGTTCAGTGTTTGGGATTTTGTTTACATGTATTTGTGGAGTAATATCATATACTTGAGATTTGTGTTTAGGTATACAACAATCAATGGTCTAGAAAGAATAAGGTTTATGGCTCAAGAACAATAACTGGAATCAGAGTTTAGGTTTCAGTGCTTCAAAGCACTTGCAGTATCAATCTGACTATCAAATACTACAATATCTCGAGAAAGTTCAGAACACTTGCCTGATATTAGCTTACTACACTGCACTCGCTTCCAATCACAAGCGTCTTACTCCTCAACTATCTGTTTCCCTTTCTTACGTCTTGCTTCTTCTGCTCACATATCATACGCATCTATCAATAATTTACTCATGGAATTCTATTCAACACATACTTCTATCTACCTTTCGTTTTACCCAAATCCGATTAACGGATTGAAAGTTATGCAATAATCAAGTAAACACAGAATATATAAACCGATAGTCAATTAACAAGTCACATATAGCATATAATACATCACATAATCAATGATATATCATTTATAAAGAAGTCTCGGGTCATAAATAGGCTTTCTGGTATTTAAAATGATTTTTAAAACATTTTTCGGAATTAAAACGGGTCGTTGGATCAATTTTGGGTTAATAAACAGGGTTCGGTTGGCCAATTCTAGCTCTGAAATAATTTTAGAATAATTATCGAGCCTTGGAAATAATTTAGAATAATATTTTAAAGATCGAAACTATTTTTCAAAATTTTTAAATCATTTTTAAATAATTAAATCTAATTAAATAATTAATTAAAATCAATTAATAATTAATTAAATCAATTAATCAATTAATTTTTGAATTAATAGACCAATTAATCAATTAGAAATTAACTGGAATTAATTAACTAATTAATTTAGATTTATTTGTGAATAAAAAATAATTTTCAGAATTAAAATAATAATTTTTAGAATTTTCAGAAATTAAAAACGAATTTTTATAATAAAAATAAATAGGAAATATGATTTTTAAACATTTTTAAAACAGAAATCCAATTTTTGCAAAGTCTGGAAACTACAGGGACCAAACTGCATCGTTTTCAAAATTGCAGGGACCAAACTGCAATTTTGCAGTCCAGTCGCCGGAAAAAGTCGGGGATGGCCGGAGAACACATTACCGGCGTCCTCACCCCACCAACACCTCCAGATCACATCTACAGGTTACCAGGAACACAACCATGCAATCAATTCATCCTAACAATCCCTGAGTTGGCCGGAATTTGGCCGTGAAATTTTCCAGTTTCCGGCGAACATCGGAAAACTTCAAAACACAACTCCCTTCTCTACAGACCTCGTTGATTCATGAAACTTATACGACTAGATTGTGAATTTCACAGAGAACACAACCCACTATAACACAGCATCAATCTATCACAGAATAAGAAACCCCCAAATTTCAATTAAAAACATTCATACGGGTTATAAACCCTAATTTTAAAATTCGAAAATCAAACTCAATTTTGAACATGTTATTGAACTCCAAATCAGACGTATGACATATGAAAATCATCAGGAAAACAAGCTCTACAACATGCAATCATCAAATCATACAAACAATCATCCGAACAAAAATTCATATTTTTTAATAAAATAAATTTGAAAATAAATAAATTTTTAGAAAAATAACCTTGATTTCTGCAGGTGTATGGATTACAGAATCTGGTAGAGCTCTTCAAGTCCTTCAGATTGGTTACTCGAGCTTTCCAAACCGAATTCAATAACACCTCCAAATGCTTGTTTGATTCTTAGAACAGTTTTAGGAAATTAGGGTTTTTCTCTGAAAATTATATAATTATCTGTCTGCAAATGATTTTGATACGAAATAAAATACGGTAAAAGGCTATTTATAATTACGGAAAATTAGGATCCCGTTGGATCATTCCGGATATAAAACGGTACGTTTATTTGTAAAAACTGATCCAAACGGTATCGGTTTTCGGGATAATTATCCAAATCAGTATAATTTGTACTGCGGTCTTGGTCTCAGCGCCTGGTTACACGTATTACGAAGTGATAATTGTGATAGTTAAATAAAAAGCTCCCGTTTATCGAAAATACGGGTTTTATTGATTTACCGAAACGAATATTGTATCGAAAATGTTGCGCCGGGACCCGCGCAGGACAAACCGTACGCCGGATCGAAAAAGTCGAAACATGGAAACTGCTCGGAATATTACAATTAGGTTAGGAAGGAGTTCTCGAAAGAGTTTCGGGTTCCAAAAATGTAACAACGGTTGACGTCGGTTGGTTCCCGTTTTTATAAAATAGATTTTAATTACCCGGAAAAAGATTTTAGAAATTTCATATGATTCTTATAAATCCATAAACCAACATAAAAATAATTAGGAAGATATGACAATTATCTATATTTTATTTTGGACATATAAAAATTAAAATACTCAATTAATATTATTTTTGAATATTCAAGTACACATAACACTTAACAATTAGCTCACAGAATGGATACTGAACACACATAATAATTATATAATAGCAAAAATAATTACACGATATATCCCAGATATTACAGCTATTTCTAAATCCAAATCAAAGAAAACCCCCTCTGGTATCTCTCAAAAGGTACCAGTTGAAAAATCCACCAAAGCCAAAGAGGGGAGTAGAAGGAGGGTAAGTTAGGTGAGGGAAGGGGTGAAGATCAAAGAAACCCCAAGAATAAGGTTGGAGAGTTGAGTGAATCCCAGCCTAGCCACACTGCAGTTTCTCAACAAACTGCAGTGCTTAAAAAGGATAAAAGCTCACTTCTAGCTGCATCCTCCCAAAAGGATGCAGTTATTGAACAAAGCTCTCAGCCAAGAGCACATGCCAAAAGGGTTAGGGACACAAGCTCACCCCAAACCTACACAAGAAAAAAGAAATCTAAAACCTCTGGGGATGCACAGGGCACACACACAGTGCAAACTGGTGTTAAAGACTCAGTCCCTGCACTCTCTCAAATTCAGTTTGATGTGGCTCCAGTAAATGTGGAGTCACAGCCAAAATCTCTAATAATAGAAGCATCTGAAATACCATACTCACCAACAAACTCTCTGGAAGTGGATATGATAAACACTTCAATTCCTAATTCCCCTTCTTTAACTCTGTTGGGGAAACCAAAATCTAGTGCAAGTGAGCATCATCTTTTAGATGATTTGTTGGCTCACTTGCCAATTCTTTCAGATACTATTGTGACATCTGTGCCTCAAATATCTTCAATCAACACAGAGTCAACAATAGTTTCTCTTCCCACCTCATTCATTTCTACTCTCTCGATGGATATTGCTCATCCGTCGAGTAGTGATTGTATCCCGACGGATAAGCTTAACAGCAGTTATCCGTCGGATAGCATTACCACTCACTCGATGGATGTCACTTATCCGTCGAGTATCTCTGCACAACTTCAAACTTCAATTATTTCAAGTGTAGAAGATTTAGTGGTTGTACAGTCACTCTTAGGACTGAGAGAGGAGAGTGTATTGAGTGAGAGGCTGGGTTGCTCCCAGGCAAAAGGAGAGGAAAAGAGTGAAAATCAGCAATCCATTTATTCAGGATTGGCAAAAGTGAGTGAGAGGAGTCCCACCTTAGTAGGTAAAGGTGAGGGTGTGAGGGTGGGGAGCCAGGGTGAGACCCTGATGCAACAAAAGAGAGATTATGAGAGAAAAGCAGGTATATAAGTAATAAGGGTGGATACAGCCATTGCTCATGAGTCAATGATTGTGGATGATGCTGAAAAGGAAAGACAATTTCAGCACCATTACAAGGCTGTAATTGATAACATTTCCTTGGATGCTGACACTTTTACTCATCCTGTGTCAGCCTATCAATTGTTGGCTGCTCAGGGCAATGAGGAGGCAGAAAAGACATTAAATTTGGTGCATACTTCAGAATCTCTAAAAAGAGATAAAGCTGCTGTCAATTTGATGCCTCCTACAGCTGATGAGCCATCTGAAGAATTTGGAGTAAATTCTAATGATGATGACTCTATTTTATTTGATGGAAGCATGAACTTAGGGGGAGATGAATGCCCAAGTTCTACTCCTGATCTACCTGAATGGGCTTTGACTAAGGAATCCACTCCTGGATAATTCAATATATCATTGGTCAAAAATATTATATCTATCCAACAGGCCATTCAGAAAAGCTCAAATGTTGGTACCAAGGCTGTTCTTCAAGCTCACCTAGAGTCTTTACATCTAATGAAGCTATAGCAAGTCAGACAGAATCTGAGTGTAGATGAAATCAAAAAGAACATAGCTGACTTGAAGACCTATAATTCTGAGAAGCTGGATTCAGTAATGCCATATGGTACCATGCAGGATCTATTACTGAGACTGAGAAGAGAATCAGATTCTGAAAAGAAGCTGGCCAAGCTGGAAGATAGAGTTCAAATTATTGAGAATTCAGTGGCTACCCTTCTTCAAAATCAACAGACTCAGACAAATCTTCTCATGCAACTGGATAAAGTACAAGGCCTAACTCCTCAACTTGATGATAACAAAAAGGGGGAGAGAGAATCAAGTAAGGGGGATAAAGGACCAAGTGAGGGGGAGAAACTTCAAGTACAAATCAGCAAAGTAATTGTACCTTCAATTACTGTCTCCAAGCCACCAGTTGCAGATGGTATAGATCTAATTCAAGCAGCAGCAACAAACTTGAAAGTTGCTGAGAAAGAAAAGTTGAGTTTGATCAACTGGGAGAAGATTGATGAGGAGATACAGAAAAAGTTTGAACTTGTTCAGGAGCCAGTTAAGTCAGCCATCCATCACTCTCAAGTCAAGCCAATCAGTGTGAATGAGATGAGCATGAATTATCTGGAAAGAGGACAATCTTCCTGCATCAAGTCTCCAAAGGCTTAAATAACTATTAAACCAAGGGCAAACTATCCAAAATCATCTTTGAAGAACCCCTTGGATACTTTGTATGAGACACCCAAGCCTGATGAGAAGAAGCTTCTGTCAAGATCAATTGTCTTCTATAAAGATCCAGCTGATTCAGCTTCAAAAAGGAGAATTACTAAGATATTCAGAAATGGAAAGGAAATTTGTGTGGTAGCTGGACATCCACAATTTGCTCAAGCAAAGAGAGAAGAAAAAGCCAGATTGAAGCAAGAAAAGAAGCAAGCTGCTCTAGATGCAAAGAAGACTAAACAAAAGAAAGAGCAGATTGCTATCTTGGCCAAGCTACAGGCTGCAAATTCATCTCAACAAATTCCCTCGCAACCATCTGAAGCTGCTGAATCAAAGAAGCAAATTGAAGAACAGAAGAAATCCCCAAGGAAGAAAGAATTGGCTAAAAGAACAAAAAGGAAACTGGATATTGTTGACAAGGAATTGGGAGATCAATTTCCTAAGGAACCCACACCAGCTACAACTCAAGCATCAAAGCCCTCTGTGGTATTTGAAGACATAAGGGTGGTGGATCCTTACAGGAATATCCATGGTGAACCTATTGTGCCAAAGGATGAGCTGGATAACATACCAATTCCTGACTTCAGCTTACCAATCCTTAGAAAGCCAAAAAGGACAAAGTCAAGGGCAGTCAAGAAAGTGAAGCTGTGACCTCTCAAATCCAAATCAGTAGTTAAAGCTCAACCCAAAGCCAACAGGGGAGACTACTTGTACTTGTGTGACATCAAAGAATTTTCAGATCTAAATCTTTATCTGGATGAACTGGATAAAGTAAGGGGAATTGATGCATACAGGAACCTACCTGAAAGGTTAGTGTTCAAGTACAAAGGAGGAAAGGAGATTGTGTGGCCACTTCACAGGATTCTTCAAGAGAGCCAAGCTGTGCTGATTAAAGTTTATTCATCCTTCAAGAAGAACTTTGGGTTCAATGTCACTGCAAGAAGACTAGTATTGAAGAAGATTGAAGAACTAAGGAGTGTTAGAGCTAAAGATGCACTCCCAAAGACTCTAATCATCCCATACACAGGGAGAAGAGTGCATCTAAGGCCCTACTGGCTGATGGAGTTCATGGATGGCAAGGGTGTGAGAAGATTCTTCAGATTAGAAGACCAATTGAGTATCTCTAGCAATGAGACTCTCTTGGAAATGCAAGAAAAGCTAGATCTCTCAGAATCTGATGAACTGGAATTCCACAGGTAGCTCCAAAATCAGATTGATGAAAATAACAGAAAGCTTGGAAGAAGATCCAGACCTTCAAGGAACTAGAAAAATCTGCTCAGGCTAGAGGAGCATCTTGAAATGACTGTGAGCCAAACTTTGTACATTTTGATTAATTGAAGCACTTTCAGTATTATCTGCTTATCTTTAAAGCTGTATGTTTAGGATGTTTTGTTATCATCAAGTATCTTTTAATTTATGGCTACAATTCCAGTAGACATAAATTGGGGGAGATTGTTGTGCATAAGTTGTGTACTTGATGATTTCATAAACAAAACATCTAAGTAGATTTTACTTAGTGAAATAATGTAGCACTCGACGGATAAGAATTATAGTCCCGACGGATAACTCATTGTAGTCCCGACGGATGTTAACTTATTATACATCGAGCGAGTAGCTTACGTAATAATAAGTCTGTAGCACAGTTCTGTATACATCTTTGTATAGATTCTGTAGTATTCTATAAGTCATGTTAACTTTAACTAGATATGCAGAATAGGTTGATTAATTGTATATAAATGATGTCTTGTAATTCTGCATAAGTGAAATGAAGTCAAGTGCCAAAATAGCTACCGACGGATAATTAACAAAGCCATCGACGGATGACCAAATGACTATCAACGGATGTTTAGTATAGCAGTCGACGGATGATCAATGAAGCCATCAACGGATGTTTAGAAAGTCGACGGATGATCATATATCCAACGGATGTTCATAAAATCCAACGGATGATCATATAAAGAATTCAAACAGCAGTTGAACAGTGAATGATGAGCACAGTCGTCGAGATGTATACAAATCTATTGTGGAAGCCCATTAACTAGGTAATAGAGGACGAAAAGCAGCAAAGCTTAAGACTGATAGTTTTTATATTTATTCAGTCTTTTTGACTTTGTAATCTTGGTAATATATAAACCAAGAACGTAGCAAATAGAAAAACAAGAGCTGAGATACACAAACAGAGAAATCTTTGTAAGCAGAATTATTAGCATTTCCCTGTATTCTCAGTAGTTCAATTTGTAAGCAGCTGTGAGGATTCTTGCACACAAAGTCCTCTCGATATATAATATATATATCTCTGGTGGAATTGTTTAAATCCACCAGAAAGTTTTTAAAGACTCTTGTTTTTAATTACTTATGTTTTGATTCAATTAAGTTTCTATTTCCGCATTGTGCTAATCAAGACACTTATATCTATATTCGAGTTGAACATTTTTATTTCAAGAAAAAGGTTCAAGAATTCCATTCAACCCTCCTTCTGTAATTCTTGCTATATTGTTAAGGGAATAACAGATTCTTCATCCAAAGAATCTGTGCGCAACAGCTTCCTACAACAATGTATTCTGCTTCTGCAGTTGATATGGAAATTGACTTTTGTTTCTTGCTAAACCAAGAAACCAATCTGCCTCCAAGAAATTGGCAGCTTCCACTTGTGCTTTTCCTGTCAATTTTGCATCCTGCAAAATCTGCATCTGAGTAACCTATTAGCTTAAAGTATGATTCTCTAGGATACCACAATCCCAGATCAGCTGTACCCTTAAGGTACTTGAAAATTCTTTTCACAGCTGTTAAGTGAGGTTCTCTTGGATCTGCTTGAAATCTTGCACAACGACAGGTAACATACATGATATCAGGTCTACTTGCAGTTAGATAGAGTAGAGAGCCAATCATAGCTCTGTAATCAGTAATATCTACTGATTTACCAGTATCTTTATCCAATTTTGTTGCAGTGGCCATATGAGTGGATGCATTTGAACAATCTTGCATTCCAAACTTCTTCAACAAATTTCTGGTGTACTTAGATTGACAAATAAAAGTTCCTTCTTCATTCTGCTTGACTTGAAGGCCCAAAAAATAGCTAAGTTCTCCCATCATACTCATTTGATATCTTGACTGCATTAGCTTGGCAAACTTCTTACAAAGTTTGTCATTTGTAGAACCAAAAATGATATCATCAACATATATCTGCACCAAAAGTAAGTCCTTTCCATGGCTGAGATAGAACAATGTTTTGTCAATAGTCCCTTTGTTAAATCCACTTTCCAGAAGAAACTGAGCTAATATCTCATACCATGCTCTTGGAGCTTGCTTAAGGCCATAAAGTGTTTTGTCAAGCCTGTAGACATGATTGGGAAATTTTTGATCTACAAAGCCTGGAGGTTGTTCAACATATACTTGCTCTTCTAATTCTCCATTAAGAAAAGCACTTTTTACATCCATTTGAAAGACTTTAAACTTCTTGTGAGTAGCTTAAGCCAAAAATATCCTTATGGCTTCCAATCTAGCAACTGGTGCAAATGTTTCATCATAATCAATTCCCTCATGTTGAGAGTATCCTTTTGCAACCGGCCTTACTTTATTCCTTGTAATTATGTCATCACTGTCAGTTTTGTTTCTGAACACCCTCTTTGTACCAACAACAGACATGTTCTTTGGTCTTGGCACTAGGGTCCAGACTTTATTTCTTTCAAATTCATTTAACTCTTCCGGTATTGCTTGCACCCAATCTGCATCTTGAAGAGCTTCTTCCACTTTCTTTGGTTCAGTATAAGAAAGAAAAGAATGATAGAGACATTCATTTGATGTAGCTGTTCTAGTTCTGACACCTGCATCAGGATTTCCAATAATTAAGTCAGGTGTATGTGCTTTAGTCCACTTCCTTGTAGATGGAAGGTTATCTCTAGAACTAGATGCTCCCCCATGATCCATGCTGTCTCCATCAACATTTTCTGATGCTCCCCCTGAAATTATGCTCTCTGAGTTGGATCCTTCAGTATTTGAGTTTCCAGAAATATCAGAATCTGAGTTTCCAGAATTATCAGAACTTGACCCATCAGAACTTGAAGAGCCTGTTGTAGGTTATGATGCTTCTTGAGATGTGGTTGGATCTTCAATATGCTCCCCCTGCACAGGTGCATTTTCTTTTGGCGTAGTCACCACAGTTTCAATAACATCAGAGTTTAATCCATCAGAGTTTGCAGTATCAGGATTTAGACTATCAGGATTTACAGAATCAGAATTTAAAATTTCATTTTCGAATCTCAGCTGATCATGATCATTGAAATCTTCAAGTCCAGTAATCTTCTTATCATTAAAAGAAACATTGATAGATTTCATGACAAGCCTTGTTCTTAAATTGTAGACTCTGAAGGCTTTTGTGGAAAGTGGATATCCAATAAAAATTCCTTCATAAGCTTTTAGATCAAATTTGGATAGTTGTTCGGGATGAGTCTTAAGAACAAAATACTTGCATCCAAATACATGAAAGTACTTCAGATTTGGCTTCTTTTTCTTCACCATCTCATATGGTGTCTTTCTATGCTTGTTGATAAGTGTTGCATTCTGAGTAAAACAAGCAGTCTACACAGCTTCAGCCCAAAAGTAGGTTGGTAACTTTGCTTCATCAAGCATAGTTCGTGCAGCTTCAATAAGAGTTCTATTCTTTCTTTCAACAACTCTATTTTGTTGTGGAGTTCCAGGAGCAGAAAATTCCTGCTTTATTCCATGGTTTTTGCAGAACTCTTCCATAATCAAATTCTTGAACTCAGTGCCATTATCACTCCTTATGATTTTCACAGAGTCTTTGACCAATTTATCCAGATGTTTGACATGATCAATCAAGATAGATGCAGTTTCACTTTTCGTGTGCAAGAAATACACCCGTGTGTATCTGGTGAACTCATCCACTATGACCATAGCATATTTTTTCTTTGCAATAGACATGACATTCACTGGACCAAATAGATCAACATGTAGTAGGTGATAAGGCTCAAGAATTGATGATTTAGTCTTGCTCTTGAATGAAGATTTTCTTTATTTTGCCTTTTGACATGAATCACAAAGGCCATCAGGAGCAAATACTGACCTTGGCAGTCCTCTCACAAGATCTTTCTTGACTAGTTCATTTATATTGTTGAAATTTAAATGAGAGAGTTTATTGTGCCAATCACAGCTTTCTTCAATTGATGTTCTACCTAACAGACAGATTGCAGAACTATCAGTACTTGTTGAAAGCTTAGCTTCATAAATGTTACCATGCCTGTATCCTTTCAGAACAACTTTGCCTGTAGATATGCTTACAACTTCACAGTGTTCTTCAAAGAAATCCACATGATAACCTCTGTCACAGATTTGACTAACATTCAGCAAATTGTGTTTAAGTCCTAAGACCAGAGCTACTTTTTCAATGATGAAATTCCCAAGATTGATATTGCCATATCCCAGAGTTTTTCCAATATTTCCATCTTCATAAGAAACACCTGGACCAGCTTTCTCCACAAAGTCTGATAATAGGGCTTTATTTCCAATCATCTGTCCTGAACATCCACTATCCAGAACAAGGATATTTTTCATGTTGCCCTACAATCACAAAGACCACTAATTATTAGTTTTAAGGACCCAAACTTGCTTGGATCCTTTGGCCTTATTATGTTTGTTAACATTTGTAGCGGATTTAACATCAGAGTTTATGTTAACATTTTTCTTATCAGCATTTACAGTATCAGACTTTGCATCAGAACTTACACTAGAAGGAATAATGCTAACTTTCTTTAAAGAAGGTTTTATTTGATAATAATCATAGTATAAACTATGATATTCCTTACAAGTATAAATGGAATGCCATAAACTACCACAATGAAAACAAGGATTTTGTGACCTATATCTAACAGACTGACTCTTAGCTCCCGACTTTGAAGGTAAGGAGTTTATGTTCTTATTCTTCCTGCAAAAAGAAGCCAGATGGTTAGAATTTCCACAGTTATAATATTTCTTTCTAGGAGCATTAGGAACAGTCTTATAATCATTGCTTTTATTCACACCTTCCTTTCCATTCCTATTTTTCCTAGGTGGCTTTACCTTGTTTACATTCTTAACATCTTTCAGCTTATGCTTAAGCTACTTCTTTGTCATTAAGCCTATGTTAACTTCAATTGGTTTATCCTATTTTGGTTTGTCAGAAGTTAATTTCTCTTTAACTTCTGATTTCCTAATATCAGACTTTACAGCTACAAACTTAACAGGATTTACCTTGGGCTTTTGTTTAACAATTATAGGCTCAATTTATATAGTTCCTTTTTCACTTTTATCATCTTTATAACCTAAGCCCTCTTTCCAGTTTCCACTACTTAACAAATTCTGAGTTGTTCTGCCAGAGTTAGTCCCAGTCCTGATAATCTCTCTTTCCTTTTCTAACTTAGTTTTTAGAGATTCATTCATTTTTAGCACTTTATCCCTAACATAAAAGGCATCATCTCTATCTTTCTGAGTTTGATGGAACATGACTAACTCTTTTTCTAAATAATCATCCCTCTTTTTATAAGCAAGATTTTCAGAAGTTAATCTTTCACATGTTAAGATATCTTCTCAACTCAGTAATATCATCAGTATGAAAGGCATAAGGAGTTTGAGGTACCTTTAACTCAGCAGCTTCAGAACTGCTATCAGCATTTGCCATTAAGGCATAGTTCACCTCACTTTCAGAATCTGAAGTGTCTGTCCAGCTTTCCTTCTTTGTGACAAGAGCCTTGCCTTTGTCACTCTTCACTTTCTTGCAATCAGGAGATATGTGGCCTTTCTCACCACAGTTATAGCATTTGACATTTGAGTAATCTCCTCTATCAGACTTTTCTCCTTTGTCTTCAGATTTTCTGAAATTCTTCTTATCAGAACTTGCACCTTTCCTGGAAAATTTGTTTCCCTTTCTGAATTTCCTGTATGCAATCCTTGTGATTCCTTTCACCATAAGAGCACATAGCTTCATCATCTCTTCATCAGGATCCATCTCATGTAAGCTTTCAGTTTCTGAGTCATCATCACTATCAGAACTTGATGACTCAGTATCAGACTTTGTGATGAGAGCTTTTCCCTTGCCTTTTCTTGAGGCAGCTGCTTTGGGGGATTCCTCCTCAGCCTTAAGAGCAACTGTCCTTGACTTTCTTCCATGCCTTTTGCTTCTTTGTTCCATCTCAAGTTCATGAGTCTTGAGCATCCCATAAATTTCATCAAGAGTTGTTTCATCAAGATTATAGTTATCTCTTATAGTGGTGGCCTTCAAATCCCAACTTTCAGGAAGATCTAACAGGAATTTAAGATTTGTATCTTCAAGATCATATTCCTTGTCAACTAGTGACAAATCATTCAAGAGTTTGACAAATCTATCATATAAACTAGTCAATGACTCATCAGGTTTTGAGTCAAAGTGCTCATACTCTTGAGTGAGTATAGTCTTCATGTTCTTCTTAATTAAATCAGTTCCCTGACATCTTGTTTCCAAGGCATCCCATATCTCCTTTGGAGTTTTGCATTTGATTACCCTGTTTGACATGACATTATCAATGGCACTATGCAGCAAGTGTCGTACCTTTGCATCCTTGGTAATAGATGAGTTATCTTCAGCAGTGTAATCACTTTTCTCCTTTGGTACAAACTTTGCTGGTTCACCTGCAACTACAACAGAGAACTTGGTTGGCTTGTGTGGTCCTTCATTGATTCTGTCAAGGTATTCTGGATCTGTAGCTTCCAGAAATATAGACATCCTTATCTTCCATATGGGATATTTAGATGGTTTCAGTGTGGGAACTCTATAGTCTCATATCGATTATGGATTTGTCTTTGGAGGTTCTTCAGTTTTGGTGGGCTTGGTTGGAGTTTGTTCTTCTTCAGACATGATTGTTTTTGGATCTTAAACTGTTTGTGTGTTAACAAACTACTCTGATACCACTTGTTAGGTCACATACACTATAGAAGGGGGTTGAATACAGTGTTTGCTATAATCAAATCAAATTAAAGAACACAAGTAATAGAACACGGATTTTATTCAACATAATAAACTCTATAACAATATGGAACTGTTCTCTCTCAGTGATGAACAAATTATCACGAGAGCTGCTAGGGTTACAATGAATAATAACTTCGATAATGATAACACGTATAGTGTAAACCTTATGTCTGTGTTTATATACTACACAGTTACAAGATAATGTTCTAATTGATATGGAATATAATTCTGCTTCCTAAAATATATCAACTAGTTATCTTTTCTTCCAAGTATTCTATTCTTCATAGAATTCGTTCTTCATGCATATTTCTTCTTGTATTTGACATTTATCTTCTTTCCTTTCAATCAGCCGCCTGCCTTATCTGAAAGTCTCCTTAAGTCCTGATATTATCTCCTGATAAATATCTTCTGATATCTTAAGTTCTGATATCTTAAATCCTGACTTTAGTATAAGTACTGATTTCCAGTTAAGTACTGATTTGTCCTGTTAGTTAAGATCTGAAAAATTAATCACAAATCATATTAGACATGACATTATCAAATATATCTATCAACCCTTATTAGGGGCACAAGTGTGCAACTTTAGATACCTATTAAGGGCGCGTAATTATTGAATTTTAGATGGAGACCATTGGCAAAGTGTGGTATAAAGAATAAGAATAATAATTAGATGCCGGCTACTGGAAAATTGTGGCCGTAGATCAAGACTGTGGTATTTATAAGAATTGTCGTTTCGTTCTGTTTTATTATGTCATGATCTGTTCTAAAATATGCTCTGTTCTGTTTTAAATTCTGAATTTTAAAATATAAAACTTTGGGTTGGATCTATTTTTAGAAAATATTTTACAAAATTATTATTGTTTTGAGAAAAAACATTTTATTAAAACACCTATTATTTTTCTGTTTAAGAGTTAGTCAATTTGTACTTGCTGAGCTGTGTAGCTCATCCCTTTTCTCTATCTCAGGTTAGTAAGCTCTGGATTTGAATAAGGATGTGAACTTCGTGGATTTTCGTGCTATTTAATTCGAACAAGACTTTCATATCATAAGAATGAATTTGATTATCTGTTCGACATTTATTTATCGAATTAATGGAGCTGAGTCTTCGTTTTTATGATTTTGATTATTGAGTTTAACCGCTGCTTTGACTCTTTTGGTTATCTTTGAATTATCGAAATAAGACTCTATTTTTATTTTAGTTTCGATTTACAATTAATAGTCCAGAAGTGCAGGCTGTTATAATTGGTATCAGAGCAGGCTGTCCTTCGGAGTGTATTAGGTATGGGACTAGTACATTCCCTAGGATGCGATCCTTTAGACTATTGTACAGGTCTTAAGAAATTATATTGGATTTAGGCATTTGTATGTGTGATTATTTGATATATTTGACTTATGTGCTTTTTGATTATTGACTATAAGTTTAGAAATTGTTTTGCGTGTTTTAGAAAATATGGACGGGGAGAATGGTAACAATCAGAACAACAACGAGAATCAGAACAACAATGGCAATCAAGGAAACAATGATGAAGGAGGAAACGTCTTTGACCAGCTAGCTGAAACTCTAGCGGTACTTGTGAATCAGCAACCGAAGCCTAACATCGTCTCTCAGTTTAGGCGTTTGAACCCGCCAACTTTTGATGGAGCTACAGACCCGGCTATCGTTGAGATGTGGATCCAAGAGATGGAAAAAGCTTTTGGACTTCTAGGGAGCAGTGAGCAACAGAAGGTGACCTTAGCTGTGTAGCAATTGCAAGGAAGCGTTTACGACTGGTGGCTCATGGAAAAGAGGAAGAATGAGACAACATCGAATCTTGAAGAAAATCCCGAACCGAGTACATGGGCAAAGTTCAAGAAGGTTTTGGAGGACAAGTACTTTCTGAGAATAGTTCGTCTGCAGAAAGAGAGGGACTTCATTCGGCTTCAGTAAGGTGACAGAACCGTTATTGAATACGAAATAGAATTTGCAAAGCTTGCGAAGTACGCGTCGACCTTAGTAGCAGATGAGAGCAGTCGAGCACGAAGATTGAAAGAGGGACTTCGAAGCGACATCAGGAACTCTGTGGAATCTTTTGAACTTCAGACATACGAGGTTGTCCTCAACAAGGCGTTAGTGATCGAGAGGGGCTTGATAGAATCTGAAAAGGCGTCTGACAGCTGGAATAAGAGGCGGTTCACTCAAACTGGTGGGCAATCTTTTCAAGAGGGGTCACTCAAGAAGCCACACGTGTACGATTACATCGGAGGTCAAGGTGATTGAGAGAGGTGTACGAGGTGCGGTAAGAATCATCCGGACAAGGTCTGCCATTGGAATACAAGTGCTTATTTTCATTGCGGAGAAGTAGGACACGAGATTTCGAATTGCCCGCACAACCCGCCACCACCACCAAGGAAGTAGATAATAAGAGAGGCGTTGGACGTGTGTTTCAGCTCACAGGAAATGATAACTATCGCAATTAAGATATGATTTCTTTTCTTTTGGTGACTTATTTAATTAAATTTTATTTTTGTGAATTTGGGGACCAAATTCTTTTAAGGAGGGAAAAATATATAATCTGTAATTTTAATTTTCATGTATTTATTAGATATTAGATATTAATTCATTTCGATAAATATTTATTTAGAATATTTCAGAAACTTGTTGTGCAAGTTATTTGAATTAGGAAAATATTTGTTATTTATGGGAAGAAGTGTAAGAATAATTCAGGAAATCGAAATCTTTTAAATTTTGGTATTCGTGTGTGTCAAATATTTTATTTTAGGAATTTTCTTGAAAATGTTATATTATTTTCTAGTTAGAATTAGGTTTTGTGTGGCCTATATAATAACCTCGTTAGGCAATGAAAAGAGTCCTACGGGATTTCATCAACTGGTACATTTTCTTTAATTTTCTCAATGTTTATGTTCTTACATGTATGTATGCCATGTTTGTATATTTTTTTATGCCTGTATTATTTTTCGAGATGCGGTACCTGTGGTATATTAGTTAATTGTACATAGAATTTTCTTTGTATATTCACATATTATAATGATTGTCATTGAATTGTTAGAGTCAGGAGTTTGTTTATAACGTGTATTATTTTACTTGTACAATAGAAGATTAAATTTCAGTTGGAGTCGAGTAACTTTTACTATTTAATGATCTTCAGGGTACAAGTTGCTTGTAATTAGATTATATTTACTTGCTTACGTGTTAATCAATTTAATTACTTGTACGTTTGCAAATTTTCTTTTTGTTTTTCAATAAATAAGATTTTAAATGAGTTGATTACTTAACAATGTAATATATTATTGTGATAGACCTTATCTGTTTAATTAAAATATTATTAAGTTAGAACATATTTTCATGCTAATACTCTGAATTTGGTTAATTAGAAGTTAATAAGCTTTATTCATAATTGACATCCATGATCAATGTTTTAATTATATTATATAATAATATAATAATTGCGGCACAATTATATGCTTTGTTGGAAAATTGCCCGGTACTTATATATGTGATATAGTATAAACTAGATTTAGATTATTACATGTTAAAGTTTGTTAATGAACATCAAGTTTTTTTATAGTTTATATGATCACATGTGTGAGCTTTTAAAATGGGCTTTATTCTTAAGACCCGAATGTTTTGTTTTTGTTATTTGTACGATACTTGATTTTTATTTGTATTATATTAATTAAGTGCGTTAGACTTATCTTTTGTTAATTATATTCGTTGGTAAAATCTATGTTCAGCTGTTATGTAACCTAATAACATGGTGTTTGTTTGTTAAACATGCGCGTGATTTGTTTCTTGATTAAATAATTAATTATGTTTCACTTTTTAATTGTAGGATTCATTCGTGTTATTAATTTCAGATTTTAAGTGTCGACTTCGAGATAAGTACTTTTGACTTACTTTTAATTTTCGGAAAATATGTTTCAATCCTGTTTTTGATTTCGTGTACGATATAAGAACTTTGGTTTCGATATGATAAGATATAAGTATTTGTAAATTTTAGAACCCAGTCTCTACATTTTCGAGCCCGTTCGTAATTTTCGCTATAGTTCCGGAACTAGCCTTAGATACACTTATTAGGCGCACAAGTGTGCAACTTTAGATACCTATTAAGGGCGCACAATTATTGAACTTTAGATGCCGACCACTGACAAAGTGTGGTATAAAGAATAAGAATAAGAATTAGATGCCGGCTATTGGCAAAGTGTAGTCGTAGATCAAGACTGTGGTATTTATAAGAATTATCATTTTGTTCTGTTTTATTATGTCATGATTTATAATAAATTCTGCTATGTTCTGTTTTAAATTCTGAATTTTAAAATATAAAACTTTGGGTTGGATCTATTTTTAGAAAATATTTTACAAAATTATTATTGTTTTGAGAAAAATCGTTTTATTAAAATACTCATTGTTTTTCTGTTTTAGAGTTAGTCAATTTGTACTTGTTGAGCTCTGTAGCTTATCCATTTTCTCTATCTCAGGTTTGTAAGCTCTGGATTTGAATAAGGATGCGAACTTCATGGATTTTCGTGCTATTTAGTTTGAATAAGACTTTTGTACCATAAAAATGAATTTGATTATCGGTTAGACATTTATTTACCGAATTTGTGGAGTTGCGTCTCTGTTTTTATAATTTTGATTATTGAGTTTGACCGCTACTTTGACTCTTTTGGCTATCTTTGAATTATCGAAATAAGAATCTATTTTTATTTTAGTTTCGATTTAGAATTAATAGTCCGGAAGTGCGGGCTGTTACAATACGTAACTTATATATTTTCAAATCAAGAAAATTAGTCTTAAAATTGTTGTTAAATTTTATATTAACTATTTTATATACTTCTTCCGTCCTATCATTTTTTTATAATTTTTTTTTATAATATACACACCTTAAAATGACAAGTCACTTTTTATTAACTTTGGTTTGTCTCACCTCTTTAATTTACCCGCTTTTCTTCAACATTTTCACCATTAAAATTATCTAGTATCAATTATATTAATAATAGCCCAACATGGGGCAATATTGATGAGATATTTTATTATCTCAAAAAATCATGAGACATTTTATTCTTTATGAAATGTCTAATTTGCCCTTAAAAATTGGTGAGACATAAACTTTTTTTATAATATACACACCTTAAAATGACAAGTCACTTTTTATTAACTTTGGTTTGTCTCACCTCTTTAATTTACCCGCTTTTATTCAACATTTTCACCATTAAAATCATCTATTATTAATTATTAATTATATTAATAATAACCCAACATGGGGCAATATTGATGAGACATTTTATTATATCAAAAATCATGAGACATTTTATTCTTTATGAAATATCTAATTTGCCCATAAAAATTGGTGAGACATAAAATTCAACTTAAAATATCTAATTTACCCCTCTTTTCATAAATTGTATAAAACTTGTTATTGAAGGGAATTGAACCCAGGTTTTCAAGTTACAATAACAATCTACTTACTACTCTGCCACTTATTCATATTAGTTTTTCACCATGCATATAATATAAGGGCGTGTGATCGATACTTATTGTTACCTCAAAATTTTGAGACATTTTATTATTCGTAAAATGTCTAATTACTCTTAAAAGTTAGTGAGACATAAAATTCAATTTTTTGATTATAAACTCTTCATATTTTATAAAAATACAATAACTTTTTATTAAAAAAATTATTAGTTTTAAGTAATTATAAATGTGTTAATGAATACATAATTAAAATGTACATAGTATTATATTTTTAAAAAATATTTAAAAATAAATAAACATTTACGGGTATAAAGAGCCATTAAACTTCAGCTTATTTCTAATTCAAAATTAGTACTTCACTTATTTTTTAAAAGAGACTCGAAATTTGACAATGTGATCCAGCATAAAGTAATCGTCATTATCCAGTTTTATAGGTTCAAAATTATGATATCGATAAAAGCATTTTACAAATACGACAAAATTTTTGTAAATGCTATATAGATAAGGATTGATGTGTTTGAGACTCTTTTTTATAAATTCAAATTAATAACTAATAGGTATCAAACTTACTAATTTGATTGGTGATAGGTTATTGTTTTTCGGACTTAACTCGTTTTTTAAAAAATACTCAAAATTTGAAATTAGTCGTCACCAAATTTGATATGATTACATAATACACACACATAACATATACACACAACACACACACATACATGCATACATACATACATACATACATACATACAAACAAACAAATATACATAAATACATACATATATATACATACATACTTACATACATACACATGTATGTGAGAAAGATGGGTCCGAGTTATCCTCACGTGACAATCCCGAGATCAAAAGATTTTACATGTAAAATTTTAAGGGTGTATTGGTAAATTCGATCATATTTTATATATTTACAAATATATCCTTATGCATTATATGAGAAAATAGTCTAATATCAGGATTTTATCCAAGGTCATCCACATGTGCAATATTATATATATAAGATGAGATTCGGTACAAACAGTCTTAACGTGTAAACCCATCTCCCAACTCATATATACCTTTGGTTCAACATCATTTATTAAAAAAATAGTTAAAATTATATTGAATACACATAATTTATAACGAAAATATATTTATTACATTTTATAATTTATTCTTTAACAATTTAAGACAAGTGTTTATGTTAGATATATTTGTGATGTCATGTCTAATGATGATTTGTGTTTAGTTTTCAGATCTTACTTAACAGGAGAAATCAGTACTTAACTGGAAATCAATACTTATACTGAAGTCAGAACTTAAGATATCAGAACTTAAGTTATCAGGAGATATTTATCAGGAGATAATATCAGGACTTAAGGAGACTTTCAGATAAGGAAGGCGGCTGATTGAAAGGAAAGAAGATCAAGACAAACGCAAGAAGAGATATGCATGAAGAAGGATTTATATGAAAAATAGAATACTTGGAAGAAAAGATAACTGATTGATATATTTTAGGAAGCAGTATTAAATTCAATATCAATTAGAAGATTATCTTGTAACTGTGTAGTATATAAACACAGACATAGGGTTTGCATTATATGTGTTATCGAAATCGAGATTATTATTCTTTGTAACCCTAGCAGCTCTCGTGATAATTTGTTCATCACTGAGAGAGGACAGTTCCATATTGTAACAGAGTTTATTGTGTTGAATAAAATCTGTGTTCAGTTACTTGTGTTCTTAATTCGATTTGATTGTAGTAAACACTGTATTCAACCCCCTTCTACAGTGTGTGTGACCTAACAAGTGGTATCAGAGCAATCTATTAACACACAAACAATTTAAGATCCAAAAAAAATCAATCATGTTTGAAGAAACACAAACTCCAACCAAGCCCACCAAAACTGAAGAACCTCCAAAGACTCAAATCCATAATCGATATGAGACTATTAGGGTTCCCATACTGAAACCATCTGAATATCCCATATGGAAGGTGAGGATGTCTATGTTTCTGAAAGCTACATATCCAGAATACCTTGATAGAATCAATGAAGGACCACATAATCCAACCAAGCTCTCTGTTGTAGTTGCAGATCAGCCAGCACAAACAGTACCAAAGTAGAAAAGTGAATATACAGCTGAAGATATCTCATCTATTGCTAAGGATGCAAAGGTACGACATCTGCTGCATAGTGCCATTAATAATATCATGTCAAACAGGGTAATCAACTGCAAGACTGCAAAGGAGATATGGGATGCCTTGGAAACAAGATGTCAGGGAACTGATTCAATTAAGAAGAATAGGAGGACTATACTCACTCAAGAGTATGAGCACTTTGACTCAAAACCTGATGAGTCATTAACTGGATTATATGACAGATTTGTCAAACTCTTGAATGATCTGTCACTGGTGGACAAGGAATATGAACTTGAAGATTCAAATCTTAACTTCCTGTTAGCTCTTCCTGAAAGTTGGGATTTGAAGGCCACCACTATAAGAGACAACTATGTTCTTGATGAAACAACTCTTGATGAAATTTATGGGATGCTCAAGACTCATGAACTTGATGAAATTTATGGGATGCTCAAGACTCTTGATAAAGGAACTGTGGAAATTGAGCCTATAGCTGTTAAACAAAAGCCAAAGGTAAATCCTATTAAGTTTGTAGCTGTAAAGTCTGATATTGATAAATCAGAAGTTAAAGAGAAATTAACTTCTGACAAACCAAAACATGATAAGCCAACTGAAGTTAACATAGGCTTAATGACTAAGAAGCAGCTTAAGCATAAGCTGAAAGATGTTAAGAATTTAAACAAGGTAAAACCACCTAGGAAAAATAGGAATGGAAAGGAAGGTATAAATAAAAGCAATAATATTTCCTAATGCTCCTAGAAGGAAATGTTATAACTGTGGAAATTCTAACCATCTGGCTTCTTTTTGCTGGAAGAATAAGAGCATAAACTCCTTACCTTTAAAGTCAGGAGTTAAGAGTTAGTCTGTTAGATATAGGCCACAAAATCCTTGTTTTCATTGTGGTAGTTTATGGAATTCCATTTATACTTGTAAGGAATATCATAGTTTGTACTATGATTATTATCAAATAAAACCTTCTTTAAAGAAAGTTAGCATTATTCCTTCTAGTGTAAGTTCTGATGCAAAGTCTGATACTGTAAATGCTGATAAGAAAAATGTTAACATAAACTCTGATGTTAAATCCGTTGCAAATGTTAACAAACTTAATAAGGCCAAAGGATCCAAGCAAGTCTGGGTCCTTAAAACTAATAATTAGTGGTCTTTGTGATTGGAGGGCAACATGAAAAACATCCTAGTTCTGGACAGTGGATGTTCATGACATATGACTGGAAATAAAGCCCTGCTATCAGACTTTGTGGAGAAAGCTGGCCCAGGTGTTTTTTATGGAGATGGCAACATTGGAAAAACTCTGGGATATGGCAATATCAATCTTGAGAATTTCATCATTGAAAAAGTAGCTCTGGTCTCAGGATTTAAACATAATTTACTGAGTGTTAGTCAAATCTGTGACAGAGGTTATCATGTGGATTTCTTTGAAGAACACTGTGAAGTTGTAAGCAAGTCTACAGGCAAAGTTGTTCTGAAAGGATACAGGCATGGTAACATTTATGAAGCCAAGCTTTCAACAAGTTCTGATGGATCTGCAATCTGTCTGTTAAGTAGAGCATCAATTGAAGAAAGCTGGAATTGGCACAAGAAACTCTCTCATTTAAATTTCAACAATATAAATGAACTAGTCAAGAAAGATCTTGTGAGAGGACTTCCAAAATCAGTATTTTCTCCTGATGGCCTTCGTGATTCATGTCAGAAGGCAAAACAAAGAAAATCTTCATTCAAGAGCAAGACTGAATCATCAATTCTTGAGTCTTATCACCTACTACATGTTGATCTATTTGGTCCAGTGAATGTCATATCTTTTGCAAAGAAGAAATATGCTATGGTCATAGTGGATGAGTTCACCAGATACACATGGGTGTATTTCTTGCACACAAAAAGTGAAACTGCATCTATCTTGATTGATCATGTCAAACAACTGGATAAATTGGTCAAAGACTCTGTGAAAATCATTAGAAGTAATAATGGCACTGAGTTCAAGAATTTGATTATGGAAGAGTTCTGCAAAGACCATGGAATAAAGCAGGAATTCTCTGATCCTGGTACTCCACAGTAAAATGGAGTTGTTGAAAGAAAAAATAGAACTCTTATTGAAGTTGCATGAACTATGCTTGATGAAGCAAAGTTACCAACCTATTTTTGAGCTGAAGCTATGCAGACTGTTTGTTTTACTCATAATGCAACACTTACCAACAAGCATGGAAAGACACCATAAGAGATGGTGAAGAAAAAGAAGCCAAATCTGAAGTATTTTCATGTATTTGGATGCAAGTGTTTTGTTCTTAAGACTCATCCTAAACAGCTATCCAAATTTGATCTAAAAGCTGATGAAGGAATTTTTGTTGGATATCCATTTTCCACAAAAACCTTCAGAGTCTACAATTTAAGAACAAGGGTTGTCATGGAATCTATCAATGTCTCTTTTGATGATAAGAAGATTACTGGACTTGAAGATTTCAATGATCATGATCAGCTGATATTTGAAAATGAAGTTTTAAATTCTGATTCTGTAAATCCTGACAGTCTAAATCCTAATACTGCAAACTCTGATGGATTAAACTCTGATGTTATTGAAACTGTGGTGACTACGCCAAAGCAAGATGCACTTGTGCAGGGGGAGCATATTGAAGATCCGACCACATCTCAAGAAGCATCATAATCTACAATAGGCTCTTCAAGTTCTGATGGGCCAAGTTCTGATAATTCTGGAAACTCATGTTCTGATATTTCTGGAAACTCAAATTCTGAAGGATCCAACTCAGAGAGCATAATTTCAGGGGGAGCATCGGAAAATATTGATGGAGACAGCATGAATCATGGGGGAGCATCCAGTTCTAGAGATAACCTTCCATCTGCAAGGAAGTGGACTAAAGCACATACACCTGACTTAATTATTGGAAATCCTGATGCAGGTGTCAGAACTAGAACAGCTACATCAAATGAATGTCTTTATCATTCTTTTCTTTCTCAGACTGAACCAAAGATAGTGGAAGAAGCTCTTCAAGATACACATTGGGTGCAAGTAATGCAGGAAGAGTTAAATGAATTTGAAAGAAATAAATTCTGGACCCTAGTGCCAAGACCAAAGAACAGGTCTGTTGTTGTTACAAAGTGGGTGTTCAGAAACAAAACTGATAGTGCTGCCATAATTATAAGGAATAAAGCAAGGCTGCTTGCAAAAGGATACTCTCAATATGAGGGAATTGATTATGATGAAACATTTGCACCAGTTGCTAGATTGGAGGCCATAAGAATATTTTTGGCTTATGCTGCTCATAAGAAGTTTGCATTCTTTCAAATGGATGTAAAAAGTGCTTTTCTTAATGGAGAATTAGAAGAAGAATTATATGTTGAACAACCTCCAGGTTTTGTAGATTCAAAATTTCCTCATCATGTTTACAGACTTGATAAAGCACTTTATGGCCTTAAGCAAGCTCCAAGAGCATGGTTTGAGACTTTAGCTCAGTTTCTTCTGGAAAGTGGATTTAACAGAGGGACCATTGACAAAACTTTATTCTACCTCAATCATGGAAAGGACTTACTTTTGGTGCAGATATATGTTGATGATATCATTTTTGAATCTACAAATGACAGACTTTGTAAGAAGTTTGTCAAGCTGATGCAGTCAAGATATCAAATGAGTATGATGGGAGAACTTAGTTATTTTCTGGGCCTTCAAGTCAAGCAGAATGAAGAAGGAACTTTTATTTGTCAATCTAAGTATACCAGAAATTTGTTGAAAAGTTTAGAATGCAAGATTGTTCAAGTGCATCCACTCCTATGGCCACTGCAACAAAATTGGATAAGGATACTGGTATATCAGTAGATATTACTGATTACAGAGGTATGATTGGCTCATTACTCTATCTAACTACAAGTAGACCTAATATCATGTATGCTACCTGTCTTTGTGCAAGATTTCAAGCGGATCAGAACCTCATTTAACAGCTGTGAAAAGAATTTTCAAGTACCTTAAGGGTACAGCTGATCTGGGATTGTGGTATCCTAGAGAATCAGACTTTAAGCTAATAGGTTACTCATATGCAGATTTTGTAGGATGCAAAATTGACAGGAAAAGCACAAGTAGAAGCTGCCAATTTCTTCGAGGCAGATTGGTTTCTTGGTTTAGCAAGAAACAGAAGTCAATTTCCACATCAACTGCAGAAGCAGAATACATTGCTGCAGGAAGCTGTTGTGCACAGATTCTTTGGATGAAAAATCAGTTACTGGATTATGGGTTAGAATTTTCTAAAATCCCTATTTACTGTGATAATCAAAGTGCTATTTCTATGACAGGTAATCCAGTTCAACACTCAATGACAAAGCACATCAGCATTAGGTACCAGCACAAGAAGTTTACAGTCTTTCAAATGGATGTAAAAAGTGCTTTTCTTAATGGAGAATTAGAAGAAGAAGTATATGTTGAACAACCTCCAGGTTTTGTAGATTCAAAATTTCCTCATCATGTCTACAGACTTGATAAAGCACTTTATGGCCTTAAGCAAGCTCCAAGAGCATGGTATGAGACTTTAGCTCAGTTTCTTCTGGAAACTGGATTTAACAGAGGGACCATTGACAAAACTTTATTCTACCTCAATCATGGAAAGGACTTACTTTTGGTGCAGATATATGTTGATGATATCATTTTTGGTTCTACAAATGACAGACTTTGTAAGAAGTTTGCAAAACTGATGCAGTCAAGATATCAAATGAGTATGATGGGAGAACTTAGTTATTTTCAGGGCCTTCAAGTCAAGCAGAATGAAGAAGGAACTTTTATTTGTCAATCTAAGTATACCAGAAATTTGTTGAAAAAGTTTGGAATACAAGATTGTTAAAGTGCATCCACTCCTATGGCCACTGCAACAAAATTGGATAAGGATACTGGTATATCAATAGATATTACTGATTACAGAGGTATGATTGGCTCATTACTATATCTAACTGCAAGTAGACCTGATATCATGTATGCTACCTGTCTTTGTGCAAGATTTCAAGCGGATCCAAGAGAACCTCACTTAACAGCTGTGAAAAGAATTTTCAAGTACCTTAAGGGTACAGCTGATCTGGGATTGTGGTATCCTAGAGAATCAGACTTTAAGCTAATAGGTTACTCAGATGCAGATTTTGCAGGATGCAAAATTGACAGGAAAAGCACAAGTAGAAGCTTCCAATTTCTTGGAGGCAGATTGGTTTCTTGGTTTAGCAAGAAACAGAAGTCAATTTCCACATCAACTGCAGAAGCAGAATATATTGCTGCAGGAAGCTGTTGTGCACAGATTCTTTGGATGAAGAATTAGTTACTGGATTATGGGTTAGAATTTTCTAAAATCCCTATTTACTATGATAATCAAAGTGCTATTTCTATGACAGGTAATCCAGTTCAACACTCAATGACAAAGCACATCAGTATTAGGTACCACTTCATAAGGGAACATGTGGATGAAGGTACAGTGGAATTGCATTTTGTTCCAACAGATCAACAACTAGCAAATATCTTCACAAAACCGCTGTGTGAAGCTACTTTTACAAGATTGGTAAATGAACTTGGAATGGTTTCAGGTTCTTTCTCTAAATCTGCCTAGTTTATGTTCTGATACAACATACTTTATGATCAATATTTACAGATATTATTATCTTTGTGTATTCTGTGCTTAAACTGAAATTTGCTTAAGTGTTGATTGTTGTCTGATGTGAATTTCTAAACTCTGATAGTGATATGAATATTTATGTGATTATTCAATCCAATAAGGATAACTGTGTTAGATGTTGACCTAGTAGTCTTTAACATAATAAAGATCCCATGTTTAAAGTAATTGTTTATGTGGAAATTTTTTTAACACAAGCAAATTCTGATATTGAGCTTGGTTAGGTTTACTTTGTGTATCTTATTACTAAGTCAAAAACCAGAATAGTGCTTCCTATCTGTTAAGTTCTGATGTTAGTAAATCTGATGGATGTACTAAGTGTTGATAAGTCTCACTTATCAAAAGAAAAAGAAAAAGAAAAGAAATAAGTGTCAGGTACTCCTTTGAGATCTAGAGTAAAAATGTGGAAGGAAAGACCCAAGTGCATTGCTGGTATTAAGTAATATGCATTAGAAAAGCATAATAAAATTTTCTTGGTGATTTTTCACATTCTCTGATTACTAGAGAAATACTCTGATAACATCGTAAATTCTGATAAGCATTCGTGACTCACTTACACTGAGAAGCTACTGTCAAATAGAATTTCAAAAGATGCATAAAATGAGCACAAAACAGTTGTGGTGGATCAGATTTTGAGTAAAGTTCTTAGTTATGCCTTATTTCTAAGATGTACTGAAGTGAATCAGACTTTACTCTTTGTCTGATATTTAGCTTAATGCACACACATACACTCCATATGAATGATGAAAATTACTGTGGTGATAAATGTTGTTTTAGATGAACAGTTTAAGTGTCAGTTACATAAATTCTGAGGACAAGTTCTGATGATTAAGTTCTGATGTACCCATATCAGTATTTGTGTGCAGAATTACAGGAATAAACATTCACTTTTCGAGTAAAGGAGCCATATTCTGATGACTTTTAAATCCCGATAATAATCAAGTTCTGATGCTGACATGGTGGTATTTATCTACTTGGTTATTTTTGGTCATTACTTCAACGGTCATATTTTTTTTTCAAAATTGGTTTATGTGAGATAAAGCAGTAATGATCATTTGTTTAGTGGGAATAGTTTTTTTTTAAACTGAGTGTGCAAAGTAATAATTGTTTATTTACCGTGCCCATTAACTTTTGCCTTAACTGCTACATGCTTGACAGGTGTAAAAGTCTGTTCCACTTCTCATTTAATGCTGTAATGTGGGTTGTCTAAGTAAAAGAGATAAAAGATTTTCAAATCTTTTATTCATATTTTTATTCTATTCACTCTCTCTCTTTTCTTATTCTCTCACATTTTCTGACAGTTCACTATACAGACATTTCATCAAACACCTTTCAGGCAAACAAGATTCTCACTTATTTCTTATGGCGCCCAAGGATTTAATTGTTGATGGAGCCAAGTTTGTACCAAATAACTATGCTGTAATCTTGAACAAGGCTGAAGCTCCATCAGATTTGCACTTTGTGCAAGATTTCTTAGCAAATAGTTTAGATTGGGTAAGCTTTGACCCAATCTCAAAATATTTCAATCCAACAAGTACTGACGTTTTGGCGGACTGGGCTTTTTGATGATACTGGTGCTACTGGTACTCCAAGCATCGTATTTGAAGTAAATGATGTTGAGCATGTGGTTACTCCTGGAGCAGTTCGTAAAGCTCTCCACCTACCAGAAGGCTGTACATTCTCAACAGTGGAGGACCCTGTTCTACATCAGCTTATGGCCAGTCTGGGCTATGAGAAAAGTTTGGGAAAGCTTGGATATAACGACCCGTATATTTTTATTATTATTTAAATGTGTAATTACAATTAAATAAAATATTTGTGTGGGTTCAGTCAGTGGATTACTCTGTCACTATGTGTATGTGATTACTAGTGTATGGAATTGAATTGCGTGGTTAATTAATGAATTGTATGATTTTGTATCGTTGTTAAAAATGGTGGTATTGCAGTTTTATTTCCATAAATACTTGGATTGTCTCTAAAATTATTTTTATGACTGTAATAACCCCCAAAAGTTTGAACTTTTTGTAACCCTTGTGAATAGTGTTTTAGCTGAATGAGAAAACTTTTCATGCCACACTATGTAGGGGTTCTATTATGGATATTCTGAGATTTTATTAGTACTCTATATGGTATATGAGTGTATGTAAAGATCGTCAGAATCCAATTTCCGAACACTTTGGTTTTTCCCGGAAATCCACTAGATACGGAAAGAATTGAGTATAAGGTAGCAGGATAAAAAGGATTTAAATTAAAGGATTATAATAGAGGATCATAAAAAGGAATATAATGTATTGAGAAAGGTTAAGGGAACCTAAGTAATAAGATCCCGGGTATGATCCTTCAAACGATAAATGAAAACGAAAGTTAAGCGAACCGTATAGCAGATCAGCGGTCATTAGGCAAACAATTAGGAAGTTAATCAAAGGGGATTAGAGAGAGAGTGATGTCACCCAACCAATGAGAGGAGGACAAAGAGGGAAGGATGACATCACAGCATGACATAGGCATGACATGGGAAGGAAGGAGATGTGGTGGCTTTTTAACCACACAAAATCATGGGCAACTAGGTAATTTACTAAAACAAAAACAAAATCAAACCAACCAAGCCAAGCAAATCATTTTCATCAAAACACAAAAATCATTCTCTCATCCAAGCAAGCTTGCTCTCGGCTTTTACTATTGCAAAAGGGCAAGAAATTCAAAACTCAAGATCCAAGCTTCCTAAATTGGTGAGTTAATTCCCTAATCATCCTTATGCTTAGTTAGGGCTATATCATGAGTTTAAGCCATCAATTCCTTCTCAATCTTCTTCATTTAATCAATGAAGAAGACAATGAATAGTGTTTTCAAGTTTTTAACTTGAAATTTTTCTTGATTTCCTTGAAGATCCAAGCATTCCTAAGACTTCTCAAGGCTTCTTAAGGCTTCCTAGCTCCTCCCACCACTTCGAGGAAGGTATATCATCTCCAAACCCTAGATTCCTATTTATTATAAGATGATTTTGATTAGTAGGGTGATATTGAAGCTTAATGTTTGTGATTTAGAGTTTGGGATTGAAATGGTATTGAAATGGAATGGTAAATGTTGTTGTTTTGGTTAAAAGATTGTAGTATAGTTAAATTCAAGCTTAGGCATAAGTATGAATGTTAAAATTGAATTGGTTGGGGCTGATATGATGTGATAAGGATGGATGTTGGTTGTATGTTTGATTTGAGGTTGAATTGGGTTGGTTTTGAATGGTTTTAAATTGGGAAATCGCGTAAACATAGCCGTCGTAACGTCCGATTTTCTTTGGACTGCTTTTGTGCATAACATTAGGACCCGAGAACCCCCTGCTATATTTTGACCATTTCCATGTCTAGATAGCTCGTGTTACGAGCTTCGTTTTGATATGTAGTTCGTTCGATTCCGATGCACGGTTTAGGAGAAACGACCGTTTCAAGTAACGGCGTTTCGCGAACGAAACTTTTCCCCTCGCCTTACTTTGAAACATAGGTTAAAGACCAAAAAGGGGTTAATTAATGTATGAAACATTTATGGTAAGTGTGTTAGGCAGTTAGTAAGACACTCGCGAAGGAATCGCCTTAAAACTCGTAAAGGTTAAATTATTAAAAATGGTGGAGCCGAGGGTACTCGAGTGACTTAAGTGAATCAATAAGCGCAAAATAAGCGTTAGAGTCTAAGTTAGTTAAAGTATATATTTACAAGTGACTTTGGTTTAATTCCAACTTACTTGTTGTTTATAGGTTACCAAACTCGTCCCGAGCCTTTTATCACCCCAAGTCGCTCAGGCAAGTTTTCTATCCGTTATACTGTTGTTGTGATGTATTTGTGTATATGCGTGATCTTGCGTTAAATGCATATTTGTTATAGCAGATTCTTGCGATATATTGTAGCATGTTATATGGTACATATGCATGCCTGTTTCGTATTTTTACCATATATATATCTGTTGGTTCAGTTGATAATACCTATGCTAGAGGATAGCAGTATTTTGCATATACCCTTATTATAAGGACCCAAAAGGTGAAAACATTTTCTAAAACCGGGAGTCGAGGATCCCGAGTAGATTTTATATATATGTATATATATATATATTCATATATATATATATGGTTATAGTTTTCAAAACTATTAATCGAATAAGGATTATTCGATAATTTTATATTATTTATTGAATATTATTTCGAATATTATTCGAGGGCTTATGACTCTTTTATATTATTATTGGATATTACTTGGATATTCATTTGAGGATGTATGACTCCTTTATTTTATGAATATTATTTATAATATTCATCCGAGGTATTATGACTCCGCTTATTACTGCAATATATTCTTTATTTTATTAAAGAATAAGGTGTCAATAATCAAACTTATTTTCAATTATTCAAATAAAGATAGTACTTTCGTATAAGTATATCTTTGGTTATTTCATACTCGTTTCAAGTATAAGTTTTAATACTTCTACTTCAATTATTTTTATAAAGATTATTCTTTATGGGAATATTATTTAAATAATAATATTCAGACATTTTCTAAATATACTGGGGACTGATTTACTTTATTAAATCAGCTTTACTCCAAACACTCTTTAAAGTGTTTTCGAGTCTTCAAAATGATTTTTAAAAGTTAGAGCGGATCCCAAAACTCATTTTTTATATTTAAGATCTTCCTTTTTAAGGGGATTTAAATACTCACTCAAAACCTGAGGGATCCGGCTCTGTGGTGTATTTTATATTCGCAACAAGGTTGTAGTTTTGGTAAATGAATTGATTACTTACCCAACGTTCGGGAAGTAAGTCCATCTATTGAGTCGGCATAAGCAACATGGGCTCAGTGGGCGTCCATGATAGTGTAAGTGGCTTAGTGGGAGTCCATCAAATGCATAAGTGGCTGAGTGGCAGTCCAGCATAAGGTCCTATTGAGACCAGGGTGATGACCAGTGGGGAATTCGTCCATCTACTAGTAGAAAAGGTTACTTATTGGTATCTTTGCCTGATCAGCGAGATATCTGGTTTATGCCAAAATTCTTTTCCTTTCCAAAATTCATTGGATGTTCCAAACTCTGTTCATACTTTACATGACAGAGGTTTTCAGGGACTGTATAAGGAAGATGTATATGTGGATATATATATCGGAACTTAATGAAGTATATCATAACTTCATTTCCTTTAATAATATTTCAAAGATTTAATCTATTCAAATCTTGTCTTGTAGTCTCATCTATGTGATGAACTGGTAAAAGCTCATTATATACTTTGAACAGTGGTAGTTCAAGTAGCTTTATAAATGATATAAGTGTAGTGAAGTATTTGGTAACTTCATCCCTTGTTTTTACTTATATCTAGTAAGTAATTATCTTACACATGATAAAAGATTCTAGTTAGTATCCATTTAGATACTTATATTATTGTTATCACTATATATTATCTTGCGAGCTGTAAGGCTCACTCTTGCTTTATTTCTTCATCATACAACAACAGTTAGGAAAGATGGGCAGACTCCAGCAGACCCAGCGCAAGCGCGTGGGAAGCGTATCGCGTCTTCCCGATGATGTTGTAGCTGCTATAGCTGCAGAGGTAGATCTATTGGTAGATCAGGCACTCTACTTTTGAGAATCAAATTATGTATAATTATAACTTGTGGCAGATAATGGCAATTAACTGTAAATTTATCAAGTAATCATTTTGGGTTGTAATAACTTTTAAATTGTGGATTCAAAGACTTGTACTTATTTCAATTTCATCTCTGAGACTATAACGGGTTGTGGTGTGTGTTAGTATGGGGTCACAGCATAAGGTTATTTATTATTAATTAAGTGAAGTGATATTGTGGAAAGAAAGACCGTGACGACCCGGATCCCCGACCCCGGATCTGGGGGTGTTACAGAAATGGTATCAGAGCTAAGCGTCATAAACCTCAGAGATGATGCGACGATATAATAATAAACTCACAAAGATAATAAGAACTCTTGCCAAGTTCATGGTCGGACTACTTAAAGTAGTGCTGACAGTTAAAACCCTTACGGGAACCCTTATAAGTATCATGATAGTAACTTAGCTCGTTTAATGTGTAGGCGCCTGAGATAGAGGACCCTAAGATGTTCGAACGTGAGCATGATGAGGCACTGCTAGATGTTGAGGATCAGGAGGAGCCTGAGATGGAGGAGGATGAGGAGGACCCCTCAGAGGAGTCAGAGACGGAGGTCATTGCTATTTCAGATGAGGAGGACCCCTCAGAGGAGTCAGAGACAGAGGTTATTGCTATTCCAGATGAGGAGGACCCGGATGAGGTCCCAGTAGCTGAGGAGCGTGTTGGACCTATGGTAGTGTATGCTGGTACCCGTTTACCCACACTTCCGGTGATCAGAGCCCCTACCCCTCCACCACTATCTTGGATTCCCTATGATGACAGCTCAGAGACCCATACTTCCGAGCCTAGGCAGACCGAGGAGGCACCCTCAGCGGCTCCGGATTCACCACCTCTTGACCCTGCCCACAGGCAGTCTTCGTTAGCTCATGGATATGTTCAGGATGTTCTGAGGACCCGAGTGGCTGTTGCCGAGGCCCGATTGGATGAGGCCAGGAGGGAGTTAGATGCGGAGAGGGCGGGTAGGCGTACCCGAGCTTATGAGACTAGGGCTTTTATACCCCGATCCTTGAGGAGGGAGCTTACGGGGATAGAGCTCACATCCCGAGCGAGGCTCAGATTGCTCCAGGGGGACAGGCATGGTAGGATCTCCAGGCGGCAGGCCGACTATATCTTCCGTCGTGCGATGGAAAGGGTATGGGAGCTGACCCGCTCCGGTGTATGATTCAGGATTGACGATGGAATAGTCTAGTTGTCTAGTTAGCCGAGGCCTTAGTAAGAGCCAATTTTCCGGGATAGTTAACTTGTATATAGCATCCCTTTTTCTGACTAGACAGATAGACTCTTGTGTATCACTTTTGGGACAGATGACTGTAGCACTGTTGTACTTTTGACCAGATCAAACTATGTAATTCTCGCATTATGTATATATTTGTTTCGTTTCGGTTCAGTTCCTTAGTGACGAGGTCACTGTTTTTATCATTATTATTACTGCACTTCGTATTAGAACTGTCATAAAATAATAGAATTGCGATATACGTTCTCCCCATTATGAAGCTGTGCAAGGCACAATGTTGTATATGATTGTGACCTAACGTTGAATTTCCCAATAATTTTTTTTTATTATCAGAATCATGCCGCCAAGAAAGATTGGAACTAGGGCGAACCCTGGATCTGAGGACCAGGAAAGCCATAACCAGGATGATAGGAACCAGGAATACAGTGAAGAGGAAGATGAGGATTATGTGGAATAGGATGACTCCCTGTATGAAGAGGAAGAGGAAACATATGATGTTGAGGGATTTGAGATAGAGGCTGAAGAAGGAGAAACTGAGGTTGAGCAACCGGTACCAAACCCGAACATGGATCCCATGGGCCAGTTCATGCAACTCCTAAGGCAGAATTTGGAACGTCAACCCAACCCACCCCCTCAAGGAAATAACAATACTGTGGCAAACTCTTTCAGGGCTTTTAAGTCCATTAAGCCCCCTGAGTTCCACGGATCAGCTGACCCAGTTGAGGCAAGGGCATGGTTAAAGGAAATGGAGAAATCCTTTGAGATTTTGAGTACCGATGAGGCACAGAAGACTGTATTTGCTACCTACTTTCTGAAAGGAGAAGCTAACTACTGGTGGGAGGCCAAGAAAAACATGGAGACAGATGCTATTATAACCTAGGAGAGATTTAGTCAGTTGTTTCTGGGAAAGTATTTCCCGAGGTTTATGGAAAACCAGATGGAGCTCAAGTTCTTGGAGCTAAAGTAGAATAACTTGTCTGTAGCAGAGTACGAAGCGAAATTTACTGAGTTATCAAGGTTTGTGCCGGAGTTTGTGAGCACCGAGGAAAAGAAAGCTAGGAGGTTTCAGCAGGGACTGAAACCGTGGATTCAGAATAGGGTGGCAATCCTTGAGCTTACGGACTATGCCACTCTGGTGCAAAAGGCAACGATTGTAGAAGTCGGAAGTGAACAGATGCAGAAGGAAAGAGAGAAGAAAGGAATAAAGAGGAAAAGCATGAGCATGGGTGGAGGTTCCGCAGGAAGGAGCTTCCCAACTAGATTTAATCGAGTAGCAGTGTCCCTACCAGGAAGGAACACTGGGTTTAAGCGGCCAATGAGTGTGAGTGTGAGCCAGGGCGGCCAGAAATCAAGAATGTCCTATTTCAACCAGTCTCGACCCCCATTGCCAGCCTGTAACATATGTGGAAGGAATCACACTGGGGAGTGTAAAGGAAAGCCAGTAACCTGCTTTAAGTGCGGTCGGGAAGGCCACTATTCAACTAAGTGCCCATCATCAACCCCTGCCGTCATTCCAACCACCACTTGTCATCAGTGTGGACGCCCAGGTCATTGGAAGAGGGAATGCCTAATGAACAAACCAGCAGCTTCGGGAGCAAGCAGGGCTGCTTCTAATAAGCCACCTATTACAAGGACTTTCAACATGACAGTCCAGGATGCTATGAAAGATTCAGATGTGATAGCAGGTACCCTTTCTCTAAATTCAGTCAGTGCAAACGTTTTATTTGATTCGGGAGCAACTAAATCTTTTATATCAAAGGACTTTACGTGTAAGTTAAGACTTAAGGCTGAACCCTTGATAGAACCCTTACAAGTAGAAATAGCCAATCATGAAATTATTCATGTTAACCAGATTCACCCCGCCTGTGAGATAGGCATAGGGGAGCAATCTTTTAGTGTTGATCTGATTCCTTTTAAATTAGGGGAGTTTGATGTAATTTTGGGAATGGGCTGGCTATCTAGCAATGATGCTCAGATAGACTGTAAAGGAAAGAAAGTTAAGCTAAATATCCCAGGGAAGAAAGAAGTTGTATTTAGAGGAAAGAGGCAGACGCAGAGATTTTTGACCATGGCCCAGGCCAAAAGGATGCTACGAAAAGGAAATGAGGCCTACCTAGCCTATGTGGTGGACACGCAGAAGGAGGTGCCTAACTTACAAGATATTCCAGTAGTCAACGAATTTAAAGATGTATTCCCACAAGACCTTCCGGGATTACCACCCGATAGAGTGATTGAATTTGCTATTGAGTTGGCCCCAGGGACGGCGCCAGTTTCAAAAGCACCTTACCGGTTAGCCCCGTTAGAAATGAAGGAATTAGCTATCCAATTGCAGGAACTCTTGGATAAGGGTATGATAAGACCCAGTGTGTCTCCATGGGGAGCACCAGTTTTATTTGTTAAGAAGAAAGATGGGAGCATGAGGCTGTGCATATGTGATATCCCGTATTTTCAGAATTATTATTATTAATATTTGAATATGTTTATGTGATTTTCTGATTTAGAAGGAATAAAATGGTGGATATTTTATTCCTGTTTGACGAGTTTGTGTTATTAAATGGTAATGTGCTAATTGTTGAGTGTTAAATCGATCCTTGTTAATTTCTAAAAATATTCTCTTAAAAGTATTATTTTCAAAAGTTTATTTGAAAACTTATCATTTTATTGATATCGGTAAATTGAGTTCGTTTAGTAATATTAGGGATTGGATGGATATTCTGTCTGCTATGTGTTGTATGTAATATTAATTGTGTGTGACTTAGTTGTGATTGAGGATTATTTGTTATTAAATACTGAGTCGTATCGTTTTGTTTTTGTCTTTAAAAGTGATTTTATTGAAAATCTAATTTCATAAATATTTAAATTATCTTTCAAAAATATTTTTATGACTTTATAATTACAATAATTATTTTTGGGATTTTATAAAATTTAGAAATCAATATTTCATCAATTATTTAGCCCTGTATGATTTTCTGATTTCATTTATTTGTAAAATCCGTATTTAATTCTAAAATTTTTCAAAAATTATGAAACTCATATTTATTTAAGTTTGGAATATTATGAGAATTTTAAAATTATTTTGAGAATTTTTAGGATTAATTTTACCCGCGCGTTGAATCGTTTAATTGATAAAAGCGGGTAAATTGCGTTTCAAAAATTATTTTAAAATTTCAAAATTTATGTTTTTATAAACTTCGGGATATTTGTAACATTTTAAGACTATTTTCGTGATTTTCTGGATTTGTTTTAAGTGCAGCTCGGTTCGTTAAATCGTATAGTGCGGGTATAGTGCGCAAGTCAAAAATGCTTTAAAAATTATAAAAATTTTATTTTATTAGTTTTTAATTATTCTGAGAATTTTAGAATTTGTTTGGTAATTTTCTGATTTTATTTACCTGCGCGTTTATTCGATAAGTTGAGAAATGCGGGGCAAAACAAAATTTTCAGATATAAATAAGGATATGTTGCTCTCATCTGTTGAAAAAAAAAAAAAAAAAAAGAGAAAACGTGGCAGGAGGCCACCACCCCACCTGCCACCCGTGAACAAAACAAAACCCCCCCCCCCAATTTCCTTTTTACCACAACAGCTTCTCCTCCCTTCTGTCTCTCTGTCTCTCTCCTGTTTATATACTTTTAATTTTCAAAAATTCATATCTTCTCAACCGTATATCCAAATTTCAATTGGTATATATATAAACGATCAGCGCTTCGATACCTACGCATAGGTATATATATTGCAAGGTTTTGAAAAGAAAAATTGCGGGGCATATTTCCGTTATATTTCCGTTTTAATTTATTTTCGGGGCGTAGAAAAAGAGTTTGGAGGTGGTGATTACTCCACATGGCATCTCAGCGTGTATATATCTATCGCTATTAATTTCGGATTTTTCTGGAGATATTTTCCGGACATCAGATTTTCTCTTCGGGTTGATCAGAATTTATTTTGGGTAACGATTCCGAAATTCTGCCTTCGTACTTGTGTATATTATAGCATGTTAGTGTTTATATATTTATTTCATTTTTAGAAATTGTTGGAGAAGTCACTTTTGGTCCGAGTTTTGGTTTAGGTGGCCGTGTTATTCATTTCTGGAGTGTTTATATGCGTAAATATATTATTGTGTTGATTGTTGTTGGTTGTGTCGATATGATATCGACTGGCAGTCCGAGAAATAGAGGAGGTGCTGTCCGATTTCCAAGAGAATATTATTTTAAATTATTTTCCAAGCTCAATAATTCTTATAAAATTATTTCGAGTGTTCGAACACTATTCTTTAGTTATAAATGATTCGGAGACCCGTTTTAATTCCGAAAAATATTCAAAAATTCATAATAAATAAACCGTTCGTCCGTTTAATACGAAACGAACGCGTGCAGACTCAGAAAAATATTCCGATTTCAATAAAACTTTCGAGACCCAAATCATTTTGTTTTGAAAGGTCGCTTGGTTTACGAATCATTCTAAGTCGATTATTCATCGATAAATCATATTTTTGACCCGATTTCAGTTTTAAACGTATCGAGTCGAACCTTTTGACGAACCGAGGCGTGTGTGATACGAGTTATGTGATATATGAGTTATGTGCTTATGTGCTATATGAATTATGTGTGTATGTGGATCAAAAGTCTTGTGTTTATCTGTTATATTTATGTGCGGGCTATCGTATGGGTAGACGATAGGATTTTGACGCGTAGTTCGTCGAGTGGTTATCGATTAGACAATTAAAGTTGTATATTTTAATTATAGATGCGGATCATTCGAGTTGATCAAGACAAGACATTGGATAAAGAATGGAATGGAATGGTATTGGATATCTGGCTTCTAGCAATCGCAGGAGCAGTACATCAATAAAGTGTTGAAAAGAAAGACGGTGTGTTTTAAGACAGAATGTCAGAATAGATGCGTCTTTACGAGTGTGAGTAACTGCTAAAACCCAAAGGCAAGTACATTGACTTCACTTATCATTCAAGTGACGTTTATTTGATTCATATTATGCAAGTACCCTAACCTCACTTATCATTCAAGTGACGTTTAATTCAATTCATATTATGCAAGTATCCCTATCATCACTTATTATTCAAGTGATATTTATTTTAAATCTTTTGATGCAAGTATTGCTTTCCCTATTCTCAGTTTAGAATTGATAAATGTTTTACATATCGCTAAATTAAATGATTATATTTATGCAAGTACCCTCTGCTATTCTATGTTCCGAATAGTCAAGTGATTTTACTTATCCAATTATCGGATTTATAAATGTTTTGAATTTTGAGAAAAGTGATTTGGTTGCGAATATTCCTACCCAAGAATTGGGGGAATAAAATTATTTCGGGTGTCGATTATTATGACCCCATTTCAATAAAAGGTTTTAAGATTGGATCATAATTGCGTAAGTGACCGGGACGGACGGTCCAGCGGAGGGCTATTTCTAAGTGCCATATGAATATTATGACACCATTTTGCCACAGGCTAGTTATGCCTTTTTGTTTGAGTACTCATTTTTGGGGTCACGTTTCTACGAATCATGACCTTGTGCTATCACACGGGCTGATCAGCATGTGATAGTACGTCCGTCGGAGGATGATCTTAATCTAAATTATCATATCATTTTTGATATTCATAGAATAAATAATTTCTCAACTGTTTCTGTTTTGGAATAATGGTAAAATGCAGTTTTGATTCAGATTCTGATTTATGCTTATACTTACGTTGTTGTTAAATATCAAAGGTGGTATTAGTACAGATGATTGGTGTTGACTTCAGTATGGGATGTTGTGAGCATCAAAGTTCGTAGTGATATCTAATTTGATATGATAACAAAATAAGTATTAATTTCAAGAGTTCGGTTTTGAGTAAAGTTTATGATTCAATCCATAATCATTGTTTCATGTTATTGTGATTACGATATTTCCGTAAACACTGTTTTACGAGTTTTATTCTCGTCAAGATTCAAAGTAGTGTTGAAGCATTTCGCTCAAAAATATCAAAATGGTTTTGAATACAATTAAGGAATCAATTCTGGGATTCCTCAACTAAAATTTTATGATTCACCAATTATGATTTTTAAATGTTCTGCGCTGATGCAGATGTCGATTTTATATCAAAACGACCATATATGTCATAATGAACTTGCTGAGCATTTCTTTCGCTCATACTTGCCTGTTTTCAAATTTAACCTCCAGTGAGGATTAGCTTGCTGTTTAGCCGCGTAATTCGAGGAAGCAAGAAGAAGCTCTTGGAAGGTGGTTGGTCCAGGTTTGCGAATTAGTGTAAGTTCTTTTGTGTAAAGTTGTTTATATTATATTATATTATAATTGTGTATTGTATTTGGGCCTAGTACACTTCATTTCGAAGTTATACTAGTGGGTTTAGTTTTGAGTTGAGATTTGTTGAAAAGAGTTTTAAAAGAAAGTGAGAAAAATTTATTTGTGGAATTTGGATATCTTGTTTCTAGAACTGTAACCTTAAAAGATCTTGGATTAGTTGGGGTCATAAATGATAAATATCTTCCGCTGGCATTTATTATTTGATTTAACAGGTTATTTTGGATTGAGGTTTCATCGTGACGACCAAATCCCCTGACCCCGGATTTGGGGGCGTTACAGGTTGGTATCAGAGCTGAGGTTATAGTAAACTAGAAACGAGAGTGTGTAGGAGTGTGTATAGCTATGTGAGGACGCTTGAGCTCATATCGAGTTCCTGTTGGACTATTGGATATAGTACCAACGAATAAATTAAGATAAGGCGTATTCGTTTGAGATGGTTGTGCTGAGCTGGATGGAACTCCTGGCAGTTGCAAAACTTCTATTGTGGAACCTTTCGAGGCTACTACGTTTTGATGATGATGAAGATTATCGATATCTTTGGAACGTGAAGAAGTGTCTAGAATCGGACGACAAGTCAACAGAAGAATTCAGATAGAAGATAAGTATTAAGATTTTGGCAATACCTTTTCTTGCTATAATTTCTTTTGACCTCTCTCAAAAGAGGTATTTGTTAGAGGATATATTCCCTAACACTCGTTTAATCATTTTGTTACAGAATCTTGTTTTCTTGATTTCATTTCTTCAGAAATATCAGCTTTGAAATCTTTTCATTTTTATTCATTTGATTTTGGATTCCTTTGATATTCTTTTATTCTGACTGAGATGAACAACCCTAACTATAGGGGACACAAGGTATACCTGTCTGTGTGATAGGAGTTGGATGGGACGCCATCACTTGTGTGTGTTGTGAATACATGAAGGTTAACAACCTTTAGTAGTGTCTTAATTTGGACACGCAATACCAAGTTCGTTTGATCATATTGATCTCTCAGTTATTCTTTTATTTCAACAATACTTTTTCTCAAATTCAGATTTTGGTTCCGTCATGGTGTCAAAGTCTCTTCTTTTTGAAATTCTATGATTTTATCATTCCAAATATTCGAAGGTATGCCAATCAAGTTAAGTTGAGTATCCTGTTCAAGTCAAAGTAAGGCGATGTGATGAAATTACGAAGGACGACAGTGGACTGCAATGCGATTAAAATATGAGTGGCATATACCGAAGTCAATCTGTTTCTTTATTTCTCTCTTTATCTATCTTTTTTCTTCTCTCTATCTTTCTTTCTATTCTTCTTTCTCGCGATCAGTAAAAAGTGATTCTATTGAAGAATTGGTCAAAAAAAAAGGTGAATGGAACAGTGGTGCACAGTGAAGCTCCTATAAAAGTTTTATTATACAAGGAATACAAGATTTATTTGAGATTATGGAAAATTGAGGTTATTTGGAAATGAAAAGTTGGCTAGAAGAATAATTAGTGCTTTCTTCTGCTGATTCCGAGGACGGAATCCTTATAAGGAGGGTAGATTGTGATATCCCGTATTTTCAGAATTATTATTATTAATATTTGAATATGTTTATGTGATTTTCTGATTTAGAAGGAATAAAATGGTGGATATTTTATTCCTGTTTGACGAGTTTGTGTTATTAAATGGTAATGTGCTAATTGTTGAGTGTTAAATCGATCCTTGTTAATTTCTAAAAATATTCTCTTAAAAGTATTATTTTCAAAAGTTTATTTGAAAACTTATCATTTTATTGATATCGGTAAATTGAGTTCGTTTAGTAATATTAGGGATTGGATGGATATTCTGTCTGCTATGTGTTGTATGTAATATTAATTGTGTGTGACTTAGTTGTGATTGAGGATTATTTGTATTATTAAATACTGAGTCGTATCGTTTTGTTTTTGTCTTTAAAAGTGATTTTATTGAAAATCTAATTTCATAAATATTTAAATTATCTTTCAAAAATATTTTTATGACTTTATAATTACAATAATTTTTGGGATTTTATAAAATTTAGAAATCAATATTTCATCAATTATTTAGCCCTGTATGATTTTCTGATTTCATTTATTTGTAAAATCCGTATTTAATTCTAAAATTTTTCAAAAATTATGAAACTCATATTTATTTAAGTTTGGAATATTATGAGAATTTTAAAATTATTTGAGAATTTTTAGGATTAATTTTACCCGCGCGTTGAATCGTTTAATTGATAAAAGCGGGTATAAATTGCGTTTCAAAAATTATTTTAAAATTTCAAAATTTATGTTTTTATAAACTTCGGGATATTTGTAACATTTTAAGACTATTTTCGTGATTTTTCGATTTGTTTTAAGTGCAGCTCGGTTCGTTAAATCGTATAGTGCGGGTATAGTGCGCAAGTCAAAAATGCTTTAAAAATTATAAAAATTTTATTTTATTAGTTTTTAATTATTCTGAGAATTTTAGAATTTGTTTGGTAATTTTCTGATTTTATTTACCTGCGCGTTTATTCTATAAGTTGAGAAATGCGGGGCAAAACAAAATTTTCAGATATAAATAAGGATATGTTGCTGTCATCTGTTAAAAAAAAAAAAAAGAAGAGAAAACGTGGCAGGAGGCCACCACCCCACCTGCCACCCGTGAACAAAACAACCCCCCCCAATTTCCTTTTTACCACAACAGCTTCTCCTCCCTTCTGTCTCTCTGTCTCTCTCCTGTTTATATACTTTTAATTTTCAAAAATTCATATCTTCTCAACCGTATATCCAAATTTCAATTGGTATATATATAAACGATCAGCGCTTCGATACCTACGCATAGGTATATATATTGCAAGGTTTGAAAAGAAAAATTGCGGGGCATATTTCCGTTATATTTCCGTTTTAATTTATTTTCGGGGCGTAGAAAAAGAGTTTGGAGGTGGTGATTACTCCACATGGCATCTCAGCGTGTATATATATCGCTATTAATTTCGGATTTTTCTGGAGATATTTTCCGGACATCAGATTTTCTCTTCGGGTTGATCAGAATTTATTTTGGGTAACGATTCCGAAATTCTGCCTTCGTACTTGTGTATATTATAGCATGTTAGTGTTTATATATTTATTTCATAATTTTTAGAAATTGTTGGAGAAGTCACTTTTGGTCCGAGTTTTGGTTTAGGTGGCCGTGTTATTCATTTCTGGAGTGTTTATATGCGTAAATTATATTATTGTGTTGATTGTTGTTGGTTGTGTCGATATGATATCGACTGGCAGTCCGAGAAATAGAGGAGGTGCTGTCCGATTTCCAAGAGAATATTATTTTAAATTATTTTCCAAGCTCAATAATTCTTATAAAATTATTTCGAGTGTTCGAGCACTATTCTTTAGTTATAAATGATTCGGAGACCCGTTTTAATTCCGAAAAATGTTCAAAAATTCATAATAAATAAACCGTTCGTCCGTTTAATACGAAACGAACGCGTGCAGACTCAGAAAAATATTCCGATTTCAATAAAAATACTTTCGAGACCCAAATCATTTTGTTTTGAAAGGTCGCTTGGTTTACGAATCATTCTAAGTCGATTATTCATCGATAAATCATATTTTTGACCCGATTTCAGTTTTAAACGTATCGAGTCGAACCTTTTGACGAACCGAGGCGTGTGTGATACGAGTTATGTGATATATGAGTTATGTGCTTATGTGCTATATGAATTATGTGTGTATGTGGATCAAAAGTCTTGTGTTTATCTGTATATTTATGTGCGGGCTATCGTATGGGTAGACGATAGGATTTTGACGCGTAGTTCGTCGAGTGGTTATCGATTAGACAATTAAAGTTGTATATTTTAATTATAGATGCGGATCATTCGAGTTG